>NW_011367246.1:330550-351357 GCF_000735185.1 Notothenia coriiceps | reverse complement strand
CTTCTGTGTCTCGCTGTCTAAGTCTCTGTCTCTCTCTCTGTGTCTAGCTGTCTACGGCTCTGTCTCGCTGTCTTCTTCTCTGTCTCGCTGTCTCTGTCTCATTGTCTTCTTCTCTGTCTCGATGTCTCTGTCTCGCTTCCTACGTCTCTGTCTAGCTCAGGGGTTCCCAAAGTGTCTGGGGACCCCCGAGTGGGGGTCGCGAGATGATTACAAAATAAAAATGGAAAATAAAAAAAAATAAAAATTATTAAAAAAAATTGATTAATGTTTATAATAAAAAAATTTTTTAAATTATTATTAATAATAACGTTTGCATAGACATTTTCAGGGGCGGACTAGTGAGACAATAATGACACTCCCGCGAGAGTGCGGAAAGCTGAAATGAATTCACTAGCACCCCCCATCCCCCCATCGACAGGGGCTCTCTGGCACTGTTATTTTGGGGGTCGCTTGCTGAAAAGTTTGGGAACCCCTGGTCTAGCTGTCTACCTCTCTGTCTACATCTCTGTCTCACTGTCGTCCTCTTTGTCTTGCTGTATCTCACTGTCTACTAATGTGTCTTGTTGTCTACATCTCTGTCTTTTTGTTGGCTTCTGTGTCTCGCTGTCTAAGTCTCTGTCTCGCTGTCTCTGTCTCTCTGTCTTCTTCTCTGTCTCACTGTCTCCCTTTGTGCCTTGCTTCTCCTGTGTCTCGCAGTTATTTGTATCTCAGCACACTTGGACAGCATGAATACTTCCTGGAGTCTCGCAGTGGATCACTCTGGTCAGTCTGTGCGCGTGTGTCCGTCTCTCTGAGTGACAAAGAGTTCAGCTCTAATTAAAATCAGCATTTGTTGCCGCAGGAAACGGTAACCATTGTTGTGGCGACAGTCAGTCCCCTAAGCTTCAGTTAATAAGAGAGGAAGACATGGCTCTGTTTCCAGAGGAGCATGTGCGCTTCCCTTTCCCCATCTCTGATCCCTTATCTAATTCCTAAATGTTTTGTTTTCTCTCCCTGTCTTCCTCTGACTTCGCCCTCATCTATCCTCCTTCCTCTCTTTACTAATTTAGCAGACCTATAGGCGGGATATATTATCATAATTTGATAATGTTTTCTATTCACCCCAGTTTTCCAATTAAACATAGTTTTGTCTTTTAAACATTCTTCATCTAGCTCTTCTTTCATTTTGCTCTTGTTTACGGGATATACGCCCCACCTCCCCCAATTCAGTCCCCTCTATCATCTCTGCCGTAATTAGCAACTTCACATCTTTTCCTTTTTGCAGTCTCTCCCCCTCTCCTCCCTTATATTTCCCGTCCCTAACTCTCCCTGATTAAGTGAGAATTAACATTTATAAGATGCTCAAATATATGAGTGTCTGTGAGATTATTGAGACGTTTTGAAATTCAAAATGTATCTGTCTGTGGTCTCTTGCAGCCTTATCTCTGCAACGTTGGCTCTGTTTGCCTGCAGAAACACCACCAAGTGAATCATTTGTGCTGCGATCTAAATGCTAAAACACTTAAAGAAACCTGTGTGATGAGAATAGAGATTACACACTCGGATATGGATGACAGAATACTTTAGCTACTCTTCTTTTTGACAATCCAGCTGTATAATAATCCTATGCTGTGATAGAAACTGGTGACAAGAACAAATTGCTCCCCCTCATATTGCCTAAAGTTTGCACAGAAAAGCTCAAGTGGTGCTTGTTCCAACTCTTTGATACTGGAGAAAAGCACAGGGATCAGCTTAACACAGTTAAGCTGAAAATGAACTGCTTTTGTTAAAAACTGAGATGTAATTCTTGACATGGCAGGAATGTCTAATTGCCTCGTGGATTTGAGAACCACAAGGTCAGCGCACTCTGAGAGAAATATCTGCCTTTGTGTTTTATAGAGCTGTTGTTTTGGGCTTTGCATACTATGCTTTGTCTGCGTGTCAGTGGAGACATTCCTGGAGATGAAAACCACAGTGCGCTGCTCAACATGACAACTTATTTTTCTGTGTTTCAGCAGCCACTAATTAACTTCCCAATCCAAGGCTTGATGCTAAACTTTGTCTGTGGTCGCAACCAGCTATTTTCTTGTTTTTTGTCCGCAATTACCTTGATTTGATTATTATTCAACATATAACCAGCTATCAATGTGTCAGAAAGCTATATCTGCTCTCTGTGTCAGGATTACAATCTTATGTATTCACTTCAATGGCTTGTTGCTCAGAAACAAAGAAAGGCAGAGATGTTTTTGAATAGCCTCTATAAGTGTCAGTGTGTTTCTCTAACTTCATTAAATGAAGTGTGGAGTGCATTCTCTCTCTTTATTGTTAAATAACACCATACAGATTCTTTGTCTGCAATTTGCAGGAAGCTAAGTTAGCCAAGGTCTGCCCTAAACATGAACCAAAGGAACAATGACGAGTGCATCAATTCAAAGTTTTTCCACTGCAGTCGATTCAAACCTCGTTAAATTTGGCTTTCTTGTTGTTGGCTAATAGTTATTTATCCCATCTGCAGACTTTAGTAGCCTAAAGCTCAATCACTTATTCAACAGCAGAGTAAACATGATAAATGCTTGGTGCAGGCAGGCTGTTCTTTCATTTACCAACGCACAGAGTCTGATGTAACCATCCCTTGTGTGTCAGATCTTGGTAAAAGGAAAACATGCAGTACTGAGGCCATCTTTAAAAGCACCATTTCTCGTTTGAATAACAAAACGATGAATCTGACATTGCACAAATGTCTGTTTGGAGTGATTAGGCAAACCGATTTCACGGTTGGTGGAGCTTTATCATTTGACTCAAAGCCTTTAGATCAATATTACAGTGTGACGTGACAGATGTCACTCAGGGTAGTGAAGACAATGGTCTACTCATGGAGGGGAGCTTGATTTAATGTGTACAGGCCATTATGTATTGGTACCTGCATTGTCATTAAAAACAATGCATCAAATGCACAACATTTAATGTAAAATGAGTCGCTTGGTGATGACCAAACAAAGAACTAGAAGAGAATACGAAGATTGCAGACCTCTGCCAAGACCATTTTCATAAGTAAAAAGTAATGCATGAATCCACCATATTATTTGGATTTGTTCCCAAATCGAATCGGTTCTTCCATCACCAATGCAACACCCTTTCCCAAAGTTTTATGAAGATTGGGCCAATGTTTTTTACAGTATTCCTGCTGACACATGGAAAATAATCAAAACGTATACATAGCCTTTTCCTTGGTGAGACTTATCCCTGACTCTCCTTGACTCATCTCTATGGAGCAATTTAGCACCTTTCAGCTCATGTTTTGATTTTTGAGCGACTAGCTTTTTTCCATATAAACAATGGATCAGATGGCAAAAAGGTGTCCCTTGCTGATGAAACAACAGCGAACTAAAAGGGCAGAGATCTGCCAAGACCATCGATACGTGAAAGTAATGCATGCATCCTTACAGTATGTAATGGGTTCTTCCTGGTCCAAAGCTACTCCTTCACACAAAGTTGTTAATAGAAATTTTTTTCTGTAATGCTGCTAAAGAACAAAATAACAAAACAAACATAGCCTCATAGCAGAACATTATTTGCCTTAATCTGCAGTTCCCCTTAATATCTACGAAGCAATTTAATGCCTTTCAGCTCATTGTTTTGATTTTTTATTCATTCGCTTTATAATATAGTTGAGTATTTAACAGTTAAAGAACCAGATGAGGAGTAAGTGGAGACCAAAACAGAGCTAAAAATAGAGTGAATTTTGGACTTAATTTCTCAGACACAAACATGACTACAAATGTATGCTAATGTTCTGTGCTCTGTGTGAAGCCAAAACCCTTTGTGACAGTACCGGGAAAATTCCAGACAAAAAGTGAATTCAGAAAACAATTGGGGGAATTCTACAAAAATCTCAGACTCTCACTACCCTGAAGTTGAGCAGGTATCTTAATGTAGAGAGCTCCTTGTATACTGAGTCACAGCCCAGTGCTGCCATGGCCTGCAACCTCCTCAGAGTGAGTCTTATTTTCAGACCTGCGTAAACAAAATAAAGTTCCTAAGGGAAAATTATGAATAGATATACCATATTTGTATTGTTTTGAAATGTAAGAGTATACACTTAGACTCAACATATCCATGGTTAAGAAATACATTTAGGAAATGTATTATGGCATGAAGTGGACAAAAGTTAGTTTGCCGCACACACAGTTGTTTTTCTCTAGCTCTGTTGTGTAACTTGGTAATTAACGTCATGATTATGAAAATCTCTGTTGATTTAAAAAAAAAGCAACAACATGCTATGTTATTAATGCACACAATGCAAAATTGGCAGGACCTCCACAGTTTTATTTACATTTTTTTCATGTAATCCAAACCGCAACATGGGCATTATTATGGGCAAGTGTCTCATTATAGAGTGGACATGTTGTTATCCTTCAATGCATTGAATGATGTCTACCACTGGATATAATGCGTGATGAGTGGGCTTTCAGAGGTGTGCACTAAACCAGTGGTTCTCAACCGGTCAGGCCTCGGGACCCACTTTTTCCTTTGTCAATAAATCGCGACCCGAAATTTTGAACCATTCAAATCTATTCAATAAAAAATGGTGTTGTAATATATACGCTTTTCAGCATACAATATTAATTAAAGTGAAGTACAGTGCATATATCTCTTATATCCCTTCACAGAACGAAAGTATGCTTTAAAAAAAGGTTTAATGAGATGATGGAATCAAAGCTGAACTGTATAACATAAAAAGGCAGACATGCTGAAAACCCAACCCCAGAAGGGGATTGTCCGCCAGGAGATTTTTAGAAATACTAACATATAAGCATTCTGGTACACTCTGAGAAGAGAATAAATAAATCTATTACTACCCGACCTATTAATAATATTTTATGCCATTGTTTGTGTTTCACTTTGTTCTGACAGCTGCACTTGCTGCTCCACACAGAGAGAAGAGTAAAGAGGAGATAGTCTGTGTGACTTAAATTGTGGATAAGGGTAGATAGCTCCCATTATTTTGTACTTTTTTTTTTCACTCACACATCTATGACCCACTCGAAACGGGTCTGCGACCCAAAAGTGGAGAGCCACCAGTTGAGAACCACTGCACTAAACCATGATGTATGTTGTGATGCATCCCTGACACATAACCCTTGGAGGCCTGCGTTTGCTGATTCAGTGCTTCTTTAGTCCTTATTTTTACAGCACTCAGGAGTCCTTGCTGTCAGTACTTGAGTCACATGTTTGGATACAACTGCAAGTTTATTTTAGAACTTCCTATTAAGAAGAAGAAAAAGAAGAAGATGGACCTTTATTAATTATGAAGGTCTTCTAGGTGGAAGAATTTCTTAACTTGCAAGTAAGAGTTTAAGATCATTCTCAGCAATTATCATTCAGTTTATAACAGGTCTCCAAATGGCAGCTTAATTTCCTCCTCCTACTGTAAAAGAAAAATACAACTATTTTCTTGTAGAAGTGTATTTCTGCCATAGAAGCTTTTTACCACTTTTGGTAAACTACTTGCTGGAAATGTGTGTAGGACACATATTTCCAGCAAGTAGTAGGCAAGTTACTAGAGCAAGTTGTCTTGTATTTTTTCTAAATTTTTCTCAGAATTGGGATTCTTTGCTAAAATCACAAGTACATTCGTATTGCCAAATCCAATGGCAAATCATGATTTGATAAGTTCATCCATTGCAGGCCTAATACATGGCAAGCAGCAACGTATGTGGTGTCATGTGGATGTGTTTGATCCAAACTTTAAAACTATTTTCATTCCTTTTTCCTAATTTAACCGATTTATTCTATATAATTTTATAGAAAATACAGCTTTTTGCACTGAAAATGTATACCTTTAATCTTTGAAATTATGGCATTTTTACAGTTACGGTTGTCCATTCATTTATATGTGTTTCACCAACAATGGCCTGTATAAACCATCTAACAAGAGAGACATACCAAGAGGACTGAAGTAGCAACTTTTATAGTGGCTCGGAGCATGAGGGGTGAAGCCCTCTTAACACTTACCTGCAAAGGAGTGACAGTAAAACCAAGTACACCCGGCAAGGGGGGTTATCTCTGAATTCATACCACTAAGCTGTAGCTTACATTCTGGAAGAAAGCAAAGCAAATAGTTTTTGCTTTTGGATTCCATTTGGGATCTAGTCAGTAGGTTGTAAAATAGAAATTATATTTCCAATGTTAGAGAAGCCGTACAAAAAAATCCTTTGGGTTGTTTAAATTAGTTATTTGGTGCCTGGGGCGATATCACATCAGGGGCCCCATAAATCCTGGCTACGCCCCTGTTGGGAGGGATCAGCATGTTTCTAGAATCCTGGAGGCCCAATAATAGGGTCCTGCTGCCTTGTAATAATGATATTAAGCAATGACATTTCAACATTTGCAGGTATTTGGTCATTATCAGAATCCCCTCTTGGAGAAGAAAAAGACGATGGAGTCTAATTTCTCTCACACACACACACACACACACACACACACACACACACACACACACACACACACACACACACACACACAGAACAGAGAGTAGCCTGCAGCATCGCAGACCTCCTCTCCGAGCTCCACCACACGGTGGCCCTGTGCCTCTCCTTCTCGATGCTCCTCATCGCCTCCGCCACTGTCAAAAGCTCAGACTCGCTCCCTCCCCCTCCTCCTCCTCCTCCCTCCCTATACTTCCACTCCTTCCTCCCGTCGCGCTGCGCACAGGCACAGACGCTCCTCCAGCTCGGTGCAGCCCCGGTGCGAAGATGGTTGGCGGCTTGTGTGCTCGCAGGTTGGCCCGCCGGTCTCGGTCCGCCCTGATAGCTGCCCTCACGGTGCTGCTGGTGCAGACACTGATAGTGTGGAACTTCAGCAGCCTCGACTCCGGCGAAGACCGGGAAAAAGGAGGCTCCAACGTGCGGGAGAAGAGGGACCGGGTCGCGGGCAACGAAGCCGCTGGCAGCGACTATTTCCAGCATGGGCTTCAGCAGCGGCAGCGGCAGCATCTTCAACCGCCCGGGAAAGGGTCGTCTCGCCACATACAGCAGCCGGTAAGACAGACGCGATGTATTCTTATCATATCACCGCTAAAAAAGACACCGTCTCGCCGGGGACTTTAGCCTTGAGGGGTTGGCAGGCAGGTCAGAACATCTCCAGTTTTCGCTTTTGGGAGAAAAGCCCACGATCGGGGCCTCAAAATGAATAAATGTGTGACTGTTGTCACTTGAACGGAGGCTGCAGCGTAGGAAATGATAGGTTGTCTGAGCAAGACAGATGCAAGCGAGCCCTGTTTACTCTCGAGCATCCTCCACTGAATGCTCGCTGAAGACAGGAGCCACATTGCGCAGTTTGAAGCCCAGACTCCAGCTTAAAATGTCAAATAAGCAGGGCATGGCATCTGAACTGAGCGTAGTTCACTCCAGTGCAGAATGATGATAGCAAACCAGGGTGAATCCTTTCTTAAGATGCTAGGTGAGGGGGTGCCTTAATAGTAGATTCCCTGGCTGGGGTTGTAGCCCTTACCTGTCATGGTCTATTTGATATTTCAAGTCAAATACATTAGCTGCATGGCTCAGCAGCACTGTTTGAGCGAGGCCAAATTGAAACATAACCCAATTTGCAGAGTTGTTTTTGATGAGCGTACAAAGATTAGAGTCCTCTGTTGTCTGTGAAAACACAAACAGTTTGATTGCTTGTGGCAGCATGAGATGCAAAGGTCAAGATGGTTATGATTGAGGAGCCAAAGCGAAAATACAGACTCGCATATAATGAATAAATTAAGTTAAAGATGGCTTGTGCTCCTTCAAAAGTAGAGGGTATGTAAATGCCATGCTTTGATTATTGAGCATTTAGGAATTGGCTTCCCCTAAAAAAAAATTCACAACCTTATCCCTGCAATTTCAATTCTCAAAAATCGTACATTTGCCCGCGTGGTCTCTCAAGCCCTTTGGCTCTTGCCCCTATAGAAATTGGACATAGTTGTTCCTGGCAAGTGTGCAGCGCTTTCCCCTTCTTCCCAAAGATGCCAGCCATTCAAGTAGAGCCTACTCCTCTGCCACAGTGCAACCAGTAGATAACCGGCTGTGGTGTAGCATGATACACTGTGGCCCCTGCCAGTCACTCGGAGCCGTGCACTGTATCATCTGTCTCCTCCGTAGGTTTCACACTGACTCACTCGCTTCTTCTGGTACCACTGTTCGTCTCACCTGCCGGCGTCTCCACAGCACAAAGTCACATTAAGGACGGCTTGTATTTGTTGGAAAATCCTCTAAAGGAAAAATCACTGTAATATCACTATAATAGTCCAGCAGGGACTCATTAGAGAGTTTACATTATGACACTTCAGGGTGTTATTATTTTCTGCATGGAATAACTGCAATAAGGATGGCACATTAATTAGTAATGCAATGACATAACGGGAGGATCAGTCAGTCTCAGAATACGTCAACACCGGTTTGTCCAAATATGTTTTGCTGTTAAGACACACTAGGTCAGCACCCATGACCTTTTTAAAAGAAAGGGCTTGCATCCTCCATCACCTCGGGGCACTTCACACAGCCTGTATGCCAGTCAGTCCACCAGCCTGCCCGCCTGTCAGATTGTCATCCAGCGCTCTGCAGTTCTGTGCCCCCACGGACTCCTCACATTCAACTGGTCGCCCTGGGCCACATGCATTCCCCTCAACTGGTTAATCACTGCGTTTCTGTTCTTTCTCCCCTTGTGTGCGTTTCCGTCAGTGTGTGTGTGTGGGATGGCACGGCAGAGTTGACCAGCCTAAGGGTGACGCATATGCGCCAACTGATGCTATATCAGACACTGCGCCTGAGAGAGGGGAGAGCAGCACTTAGATCCAGAATAGAATGAGCCAAAAACTATAGTATGACAATGGCAGAATTTCTATCTTCTAACTTGTGTTGGACCAAAAACATTGTGCATAGCTTTGGATGTGTCATCACAGCAGGCCGGGGCTACAGATGTCATTAGTGGTGTCCCGCTGTGTCTCTCCAGGGAAATGCTGCGAGAGCGAAGATGTTGTCTTCTCCAGTCCAACAGACGCCACAGCTTGTTTTTCTCATCCAGCTGCCTTATGTATCTGAATCGCGTTTATGAGATGATTAACTGTGAGCGTTAAAGGGATTGTTTACCTCAAAATAAGTATTTTTCCTCTTACATGTAGTGCCATTTATCAATCTAGATTGTTTCTGTGTGAGTTTCAGTGTCGTAGGATATCGGTCGAGGAGATGTCTTCCTAGTCTCAAATATAATGGAATTACACGGCACTAGGCTTGTTTTGCAAAAAATATATATAAAGAAATTAGACAGTTCACCCAAATATCCATATTTTAACCCTAACCCTAACCCTTACCTGTTTTGCTATTTAACAATCTAAATTGTTATGGTGTAAATTGCAAAATGTAGGAGACTGGATTCTCTCGAATATAATGATGGCACAAAAAAAGAAAGTCCATCTAAAAACACTCAACGGCAATGTCTCTTTCCAGGAATCATGACCTGCAGAGTCAAGACACCCACAGATCATGTTGTGAGCTGTTTTTTGTAGGAAATGTTTGGTCATTTGTCTTTCTTCCAAACGGAGCATGAGCCTTCTCAAGTAGATGCACGCTTGCTTCTTCGAGGTGAGCCGGTGGGCGTTGTAGTTTGTCAGAGAGAAAATAGTTCCTACATGAAATTGCTCACAACAAGGTCTGTTTAATATCTTGAGTTACTTGGGCCTTATTTCTGGAAAGACACCTTACTTTTGAGTTTTTACAATGTATATTTTTTGATTGCCATTATTATTTGTGAGAGTATCCACTCTCCAATTTACACCGAAACGATTTAGATTGTAGCACAACAGGTACAAGTTAAACATATGAACATTGGGTGAACTGTCCCC
This sequence comes from Notothenia coriiceps, assembly GCF_000735185.1. Classification (NCBI taxonomy): domain Eukaryota; kingdom Metazoa; phylum Chordata; class Actinopteri; order Perciformes; family Nototheniidae; genus Notothenia; species Notothenia coriiceps. The sequence goes on along the minus strand of NW_011367246.1, from coordinate 341,492 downwards.
CTAATTCTTGGCTGTGGCAGATTGTTGCAGATTCCTCATTGGAAATATCTATTTCATGTAGGAACTATTTGTTTTGTACCAAACCACACTCATAGGGAGCACGAACATCTTGTCCTTTTGTAGATGTACGCTTTTCTACTGAGCAATAATACGTTTAGAGGGTGTAATTTGTTAGAAAGATAATTATTATATTCGAGAGAATCTCCAACGCACGGTACCAAAACAATTTAGATTATTGTTAAATAGTACTAAGAATCTAATGGTTAAAAATATGGATTTTTAAGTCTTTTAAGTTTTGGCTGTGGCTACCTGTTTAATATTCCTAATCAGAAATGTCTACACCTAATAATTAGTCTGTCTTGTTTTGCCTGACATCAGTTGATGTCAGGCAATCGCATCAAAATCATTATTAATAGGTGCTTATTAAGGCGGTCCTGGTTTACAAAAACTGTTCATGTGCCAGATTTGAACCAGCCTAATTCCAGCAGGAGTCTCAGTAATGCTTTGAAAATGGTCACATCTGGTTGTCAGCGGTTTCTTTCCATCTGCTGCTGTTAGTCATATACTGTCATGATCCCCAGGAGCCCAGCGGGTGGCCAGCTCACACATGTTGTAAAGAGTTTCCCTGTTACTCATGGCATTACATGTAACATTACCTCTGATGTACACATTTTCCATCGCACTGAGCTTTCCTAATGCTTCGGTTAAGAGGAAAATCCATGTGAAAATGCTCCGTTTTTTCGACATCTTCCCACAGTATGGTGATAATACATACATTGACAAGCTTAAATTGCAGAATATATTTAATATTTATATCATAGTTTATCATAAAGATGTTCACCACAGTTATTTTCCCACAGGCTCACTTGGCTTTGCTGCAGATGCAAAGACTGCCAGGAGATATATTACTTTAATAGTCTGAAACTGACTGTTCAGTGTCAGAGAGAGAAACGCCGGATTTGGAGAAGCAAAAAGTGGAATGAATTCAGCTTCCAGGGGTTTCCCATATGTGAGAGTAAATGGCCTGATATCAATGTTCTTTTGTAACTTTATATAACACTTATTATTGTATTGTGGTGGCATTATACTGACCACAATCAAAGTCTCTCAAGCTGTTTTTCAGGATTAATGAGAATAAATGAGCGCTTAGATGTTTGGTAAAGACCGTCAGAATTAACATTAAGGGGATTGGAAATTAAATACATTTGGAAACGCTTCAGTCATGCTGGGATTATCGTTTACATTTTAACAAGTACAAGGAACAATGCACTGAACATATGTTTTGCATTTAGGAGCTTAACTGAAATTCATTGTAGCTTCCAGTCTATTCTCCAACCAACACCACAACCACCATGTGATTCACCCCACCATGATCACAGTGCTGACTCACCCAAACACCCAAAATCATGCACAGGATGTTATATACGTGGATGCAGGGAAGCAGCTCCACACACCCACTTACACATTTATAGTAACACACACGTGCAACATCCTCTTTTCTTTTCTAAATATTAGAGTACAAGCACAACAGGCTTTCAGACAATGTCATTTGTCAGGTTTTTTATCCAAACTTATTGCAAATGAGTCAGCAAATGAAAATGGGAAAACAGTTTGGTTCCATTTGCTGCAGTCGTATGATTTTAAGGATTTGAGTCACCGAGATAAGCAAAAGTGCCAAATGTCTTTTCTAAAAAACATTAAGCAACAAGAAAATTGTGAAAACACATGTAGAAAACTCAATAGAAATATGACTTTTCTATTAATGTGTCAATAGCCGCGTTCACACCAAGTGCTTTGCCGTACTTAGTGCCCCGGCACTTATTGCCCCAGGGCACTAAGAGCAGATCGCGTTCACACCGGAATAAGTTCCCTGAGGGAAGATTACGCAAATGAGCCGCTGACGTCACTTCGTCTTCTTCTGCTTTGGGTTTACTGGCAGGCCGCAAACCACTTCACAGCGTATACTGCCACCCAAAGTCCCCGGCCGGAAGTCCCCGGAGTTGGGGGGTGGCTTCATTAGAAGCTGCCGGGACTCCCAGCGGGGCGTGGTTTGCAATTCGGCCAGCCAATCAGAACTGGGGCACTTTTTTCCCCCAAGAGAGTACCACCTCTCAGCAGGCACTAAAAATTGCGGTAAAAGTTCCCGGCAAGAAAGTACTCTTTCGGGTGTGAACGCAACATAAGGGGTACTAACGGGAAAAGTATGGGGAAAAGTACTCCGGTGTGAACGCGGCTAATGTGAGGAAGGTAACATCAGAAGCCTGTACTACGAAGCTGGTTCAACCTAACCTGGATATGTTTGAGTTAGCCGGTTGGCCTAATCCAAAACATACGTGCTCTTGCTAAACGGTACTACGACGCGGGTTATCAAGTGGATCGCTCAAGCCAGCCATGTCCTATCTAGTTAGGTGCACGTTCACATGAAAGGGGTGGTATTTGGAGCATTCGACCAATCACAAATATGGACAAGCGTACTGACAGCGCAGCGTCATACTTCCTGAATGAAAAGTCAACTATATAATTCGACAAATATGAAGACGTTAAACTTTAAACATCCATGACTTAAGCACTTTATCCAGGATAAAAGACCACATAGTTGCACCTGCAAGGTGAATACAGCTGGTAAAGAAAAAGACGTTTGTAATGCGTACATTAACAGGTTTATGAGTGTTTCGTCAACTTAATGTGTTGCTTAAAATAATACTTCTGCATACAGTATGTGACACTGTGAGTGTTGCACGGCCAGATACGGCTCAGCTGACTCAGATAAGGAAATATATGATACATTATGATGTGATATGCCGCGGACTGTACTGTACTTAATGTTACTCTGATCCGGTTACTTATGTTGTGGCAGATATTTAAGTAAGCTTTCTTAACGCTAATGTTATAATAGTCAGATTGCTCTGNAAAAAAAAAAACGAAGATTGAGGCTGAGGAAAGGGCTGTAAAATCAGCAAGAAGTCAGAAAATGTCTTTTCTTACTCTACGTTGGATGCCACAATTGACGTTCTTTCAAAACCTTTATCCTCTTTTTAAAGACAACCATCTTCATTTCATTATTTTTCAAAGCTGCCCTGTTTTGCCTTCAACCATTGACTTTCCCGCCGCTTTATCCTGATGGCGGTGTTCTTTCTTAAAGCTGGACTTTATGTATGCGTATATTGCGAACATATATTGTTAGGGCCCACGTATACAAAACATGTTCTGTTTGGAAAAGTTTTTTTGCTTAAGCAATACCCAAACAGATTCACCCGGATTTGTAGGCCCATGCCTCATACTGCTCATACCCCTCTTTTTTGCAGCCCTGTTTAGAGAAACGGCCGCCGATCTTGCGGTCCTGTAGCTTAACAAAAAAAAAAAAAAAAAGCAGCGCAGGCGGAGCTAATGCCTATCAGAATTCTACCGGAGATAAGCGTTAAATTCTGCTGTGCGCTTAAAATGGCCATCTGGTTTCTAACCACATAAGGATGGTATTTGCTGAAACAGGTTATGGAGCCTCAATGCCTTTTTCTCTTGCCCACGGTTTATCACAAGGTGAGTTCCTGAGTTTTTGCATTCGCTGCTTTTGTTAAACACATGTGCGCTCTTCCAGTAGCAGGTTAGCCCTGCAGTGTTTTAGGCGAGCCGCTTGCCTAATGCTAAACAAAGATCGACGATTACGTCAAAAACTACGTCATGGCAATTGTTTTTTCTGATGGCAACTTTCTGCTAGCGTCCGCCGACGTACAGTTCGGCGATGGAACATCTGTATGCCGCCTCATTGTACACCCGTTTTTAAAAGATTTGGGTACGGAGGAAAAGAGAGAGGGTTTTATTTTCTGACGCTGCGTGAGTTCCCCGACGCACCGGGGACACATATTTATGTATAAAAGACATCACAAAGTGCATTTTGCATGATAGGTCCCCTTTAAACAGTGAAGCTTTACAGATCTGTTATTGTTAAATAGAACTCCTCAGGTAAACCCAAGATCTATTTATCTTTCATCAGAAACTTGTCAGTGGTCACAAATGGTCATTTTAGCTCCTTGACCAAAACTGAAAACTCAAACTGAAAATGTTGTTGAACTTCAGTTCAAAGTGTGGAAGACAGGGTCAAAGAAGGTAACACATATCTTTGTCCGGAGATAAAACTTGAGTTCCTCTGTGATTTGTTATCATGGATCCATGGAGGTTATGCCCTGGAATGCAATCGCCAAAAACTATGCTGCCTAAATGTGGAAACGTTTCTGGAACCATTTTTAGAAGTTTTGTACACTGAATCATTTCTGAGTGCAGATAAATGTTCCATATCCCAGAGAGGAAGTCGTTAAGCTGTCATTTAGCGTGACATATGATATTTGTGCGTAGTTGTCCTCTGCAGTGAGTTGGGTCTTTGATCAGAATCTTTTCCTCAGTCTGAATGAATAGACATAATGTATATGCGAGCATATACAGAAAGGGCTTATCTGCTTGCCTGCATCAAAGACTTTTAAGGGGTGTCTTGTCTAGTGGTAACATTTTGCAGGAAGTTTTGGACACTTCCATCCACAACACAATTGTTTAATGAAAAAGTCATTTTTTCATTTAGTCCTGTGTCTTAATCTATTGCACTTGTCAACATTACTCATCATTAGATGGACAGCTAAATAAAACGACTGAAATTAATGCGACAGAATCAATCACATGCGGACCCTCCCCACGTATAATATTAGTGCTGGGAAAACGTTGTCACTTGTAGAAACTCAATCTAAAGATCCATCTTACTGCTGTGGCTGAGCCGTCAACGATTATCATTTTTAGTAAATTGACAGGCTGTGGAAGTTTCCTGGGCTGAAACGCTTCTCAGCAGGAATATTTATTTATCAGAAAATGTAGTCAAAAGTGTTGATAATCAGTCTTCCCTCCTTGATATTTCTCTCAGCCCTTCATCTCCTCTTCAGTATCCCTCCATCTTTTCCTTTTTTCAGCTGCAGCTAATATTCCCTCCTTTTTAACCTACTGATCCATATCTCCATGTCCCAATCAAACTGTTTCACAAGTGTTCATTCTCATTTGTTTGCTTAAGCAGCACAATCATTTGCTTCTATCCATTTGATCAAGAGCGCTGTATTACCTCAAATCTTGTATCGACTGTTCTTCCCAGCATGTCTACTTAAAACAAAATGAAAAATCTAAATAATAAAAAAAGCTAACACTCTGCTCACTTTTCCTCTTGCGTTGCTGCTTTGACCTCTGCCCCTCAGCAGAAAGTAAATTGCTGCCAGGCTAAATTGAATTCGAACACACATAAATAACCAGCACTTAAAGAACCTATGCTTGTTTGTGTGTGTGTGTGTGTGTGTGTGTGTGTGTGTGTGTGTGTGTGTGTGTGTGTGTGTGTGTGTGTGTGTGTGTGTGTGTGGTGTGTGGATGCCTTATTCTGAGCACTTAGCACCTGAAACTTGCCGCCACTGCCATGTGAAATAATGCTCAACCAGACGCATCACACATAAATCTTACAGACACTTTGCTCATACAGTATACACGTGCATCATAGCCTTAAGGAACAATTCTATCTGTGTTGCAGGCACACTCTCCTCAATTCTTCACACTCACATTTACTGACCAGTCCCTATAGATTGCATCCAGATTTCTTTAAAATCTAACAAATTAGGGGGATAATGGTTAGCTTCATTATGCTTACTTTTAGAACAAGCCCTGTCTCACTGTATCTTAAGGCTTAGAAGCTAAAGTGTCATCCTATATATCACAGCTTCAATTGAATCATTGCTGCGCAACACAAAAACACACAGTCACTTAGCAATCAACACATAAAGTTAGGTTCAGATGTTTATTAAGCATTTAAGAGTAGGCAATCATTCCTAGCTAATCTAAGAGGGACACATTTTCGTTAAAAAGCAACAAAAGGATGCATTGTCCTCCACAATCTTCCCCCAACCTGAAGCTTTTTGCAACAATACAAATGTAGCTTCGCTGCAGTGTTACTGTAAGTGAAACTTGCATCAATGTCATGAATAAATGAAGTCTAACATCTGCCTTCCTGTTTAACATTGGGACTATTAATAATACATTTGAGTTCTATAGCGCTTTTCTTGAACCCAAAGACACTTTACATTTGGGAGGGAGGGTAGACAAACAAAACAAAACCAAAACCAAAAAGAAACAAAGAAACAAAACAAAACAGAAAAGCAGTCAGGACGAAGTTGGTTGAGAGGGGGGGGGGGGCTTATGGATACAGAGTTGAAGAGGTAGGCTTTGAGGCGGGACTGGAACAGGGTGAGGGACTCAGACTCACGGAGGTGTTGGGGGAGGGAGTTCCAGAGCTTCGGGGCTGCCACAGAGAAGGCTCTGTCCCCGAAGCTCCGGAGTTTGGCCTTGGGGGTGCAAATCCAACCGGCTGAGGTGGATCTGTGGGACCGGGGTGGTTGGTAGAGGATGAGGAGGTCAGTGAGGTAGGGGATGTTAGAGGATGCCATTTGTATAATTGTAGTGTGTTTTCAAATACCCGATGTGTAACGGCTCAGCAGAAAACACAGGTTAAAACCCACATGCACGATTCAAAGAAAATAAATACACAAATTTAAGGTCAGGCAACAACTCTAAAACAAAGCAAAAGCAGGTAAATTGTCATAGGGTGTGTAATAGGGTGTCCAACAAGGTCAGATAGGGAGAAGGAACAGAAAGCTGGAGTGCTAAGACCTAAGTTCAATTACCATTCTGCCAGAGTATGGGCTGGTATATATGCAGCAGGACTGATGGGAGGAGTGGGAGCAGGTGTGCAGGTACTGTAGGTGGGGAGGGGGTCGGGGGGGGTATTATTGTGCAATCACCATTTACAAAACAAAGAAATATGTAATCAATTGCCAATTTAGAAAAAAGATTACAGTGATATTCACTGGATGGAAAATGCTGATAATTCCAATTTTACTGTAAAGTGATCTAATTTCTGAGCTAGGAGTCATATCCTTAAGAAGAGTAGTACTTAGTGATTGGTGGCAAGGCCAGACTTTGATAAAAAAAAAGATATCAGTCTCTGTAACTTGCGGACGTGCTCGTGTGGACTCATAGCTGAATATGAGCAGCTGTTATATCTCAGCACCCAGCAACACATAAAGGTTTCCTGGCTTTTGATTGGAAGGATCTCAGTGATCGTTTAGCAACCATATCTTTGTCACTTTTTTTGTTATTGGTTTTTCTTTCATCCAATAATCAGAAGCTAGTTTATGGGGCAATTGCCAGGAATGTAACCTTTTATTAGGCTTTTAGCTGCCATTTATTGAAGTGTTGGGCCTTTACTGGTTGTACTAAAGTCATCAAGTTGAGTGTTTTATACTCAGTTGGGGGGGAGGATGAAGCTGGGACTGTTTCCTCTGCTAAGCATACTGGAGTCTGATCCATCCTCACTGGTTCACCTGTGTGTCTGTGTCAGGATGTTTTTGTTCTCTGGACATCTCCCTGTGTGCTTAAGGATTACAGAGGGGGTATTATCGGAAACCAGAATGGTCTGTTCTTTGAGGAGGGATTTGGTCTGCTTGACGTTACACTGCATGATGTGAAAGGGACAGGTGTGTGCCATCATTTTGAAAAACAACAGGGAGTTAGTCACCGTTGTTTGGCTAGTTTATCATCCGCTTATCATCATGGACAGCAGTTTGGCAGAAGGTGCAGCAACAGTAGATAAGGCAAACTGTCTTATGGAGATTATTTTTTAAAACCGCTAACGTTTGTGTGAAAAAGTCACAACTCAATCAAATTTCGACCTCACTTAGGATATGTATGTTTTTAGAGTAAGTAGCCTAAATGCACTGAGGATTTAATAATCTCTGACAACCATCACAATTAAATGTACTTAAACCAAATAGATAAACACATTCCAAACTTGGTAACTGTCACGTTTTTTAAGTTTTCTTCAGTATCAAAGTAATTCAGAGATAGTTTGAAACAAGTATTTTGCAAACAAGCAACCCCAAATCATGAATAATTAAGATAAAGACAAATTCATGAGTACACTTATCACTCTACATCACAATGTAGGATTAGAGATTTTTTTGACACATTTCTGTTCATAAATTGAACACCACAACTGGGTCAAGTTGTGGTGTTCAATATTATTGGTTGTTGGGTTGAGGCAAAAACATCCCAGGTACCAAAATCAGGGCATCAACAAATATGAAGATACCACAAGGAGATAATGTATGGTGTTTATACCACTCTGCCCTGTTCACACACACACACACACACACACANNNGTAAGACGAAGGGTTGAAAAGCCAACAAACTGGTGGCCTCAAAGTTTTTGTCATTTCTTCTGTATTATTGCTCTAATTATATACACCATGACGACTTATAAATGTTGAGGGGTTTTTGGTGGATCTCGCCTGCCAATTCAATGTTCATATTTTCAATTACCCTTCCCTGGAAGTTTGTAGTAAAACATGTATTGCATTAAAGGTTAAACAGTATTTATTTTGACATTTCTTTTATCATGCTTTCCAATTCAATGGTATTCTTGAACATGTTATGTGTATTATACAGTATATCATGTACCTTTTACTTTAAACGTATTACATGTTTTATTTATAGGCACAGATGTCTTGTCCTTTCATTTTAACCTGCAAGACACACACCCACACACACTCCATTTCGAACCAATGGCAAGTCATTTCGTCTCCACTCGGGGACATTGAAAAAGCAACAAATGGAGGCAGGCTCTCCATCTCTGCAATATTACAAGCTTATGAAACGGTTCTGACGGTCATATGCTTAACACACACACACACACACACACACACACACACACACACACACACACACACACACACACACACACACACACACACACACACACACACACACAGACTTCAAGCCTCATAGCATTACATTCCTTTTCATACATTCATTCATTGAAACGGCTTCTTTTTGTAGGAATAAAATTACAATAGGAACAAATAATAATACAATTTAATTCAAATAACGGGTTGTCCTTTGGATCAATCGGTAAAGTGAGAATTATATTCATTTAGTATTTTTCTCTCTGAAGAAATGTTTTCTTTCTTAACAGGAAGTATTTAGATCGATATATAGTGCTCGTATGTGACATTTCAGAAAATTAAACAGGTTGTCATGGGAGCCAAGACATCATGGTACACTGTTCCGCTTTAATAATGGCACTTCTTAGGTAATGATATATTTTCTATCATTACTGAATACATTTGCCCCACCATCAAAGGCAGACCTCTGTTTTTTATCCGTCATTTGGCTGTTTAAAGCCGTGATTCTCAACTTCAGATTTACCTTTCATTTCTTGACACCTTACTTTGTTAACCAGCATATAAAATAGTGACATTTCAGAACTATTACATGATATAATGAGGGATAAAATAACATATTCAGGGATATAAATACAGCAGTAGCAAAGGAGGTTTCTAAGGTATATGTGTCAATCGTTTTCCCCATGGACAATGTGACATGATGAGTTGGATCGTTTCATCAGCTTGGATCCAAATTAAATCCTTCCAGTTTGAATCACCAGTAGGCTATAGGATGAACAATTTTGTTTTTTTCTGGACTCAACATATGTTTTATTGTGGGGGAAGTTCCCCAAGCTACAGAAGCTTAAATACAAAATGTATGTATTTTGTCTACAATACGTCCATGCCCTCATGGAACATGCCCAGTTACAGGGGATAAATCATTCTTTTATTTCCCTCAATTTTCAAACATGAGTCACAGCATGGTAAACACAGCTGCCGCCAATAAAATGATTTAAAGATAAGCTTGACTCAGATATTGTAAAGCCAACAACTGCCAATACAAGTGATTGTGAATGCTTGGTTATTAAACCTACCCATTATTAATTTGTATTAGGAACAGCTGTGTTTACCCTGATAACTGGCCTGTAAAAATGCATTAATCAAAAACCAGATTCGATCTTTACAACTATTTACAAAGATTATTGCTAAAGGTCCATGTTGTAGGACATCTCGTCTCTTGTCCAAACCAATATTTCTCGGCCCATGACAACATTAATCACTTTTAGTGTGTATAAATTGGATCAGCGGTGTGTATCGAAACTTTCATTTTAAATCCATACCCAGCCCAAGTGCTGGGCGAGTGAAATTGGTTGAAGTTACCATGACGCGCAATGTTTTTCTGTAGGCTATTCTTTGTCTGCTCCTGACCTGTTTAGCCCTTTCAAACACATATTGAAGTACTGTTACCTACAGATGTGGAGACTCAATGTATTCAGGACTTAATGAAGTTGTGAATAGCCCCATCTCAAGTGTTGCTTTGATTGCTATTTGAAAACAGTTCAACCTGAAGGCGTATGAATATAAAAGCCACTTCAGATAAACAGTTCAGTGCAGCCAAAAACATCACAACTTCATATTCAAACATAACAGGGGCTTGCCAAAGAGAGCCAGACACCGTCTCAATGCCAGACTCCATTTTCCAAACAATGGCAAGTAATTTTGTCTGAGTGTGAGCAAGCAACAAATGGAGTGAAGCGCTCTCCGCTCCTCATATCTGCAATATTACTCCCTCTTGACACGATTCTGAATGTAGACATTTAGGCCATCTGCTTAGCACGCACACGCACACACGCACGCACGCACGCACGCACACACACACAAAGACTTCAAGCCTCATAGCATGCCGTTTTAATCCATTCCTTTTCATACATTCATTCATAGAAATGGCTTCTTTTTTTAGGAAACAAATCACAATAGGAACAAATAATAAAACAATTTAATTCAAATAAGGGGTTGTCCTTTGGATCAATCGGTAAAGTGAGAATTCTATGCATTTAGTATTTACTCTGAAGAACATTTTTCTTTCACACACACACACACACACGCACACGCACACGCACACGCACACACACACACGCACACACACAATAGGATGTGAGTAGTGAAAGCACAGATGGCATGCGGGAACAAACAGGAAACGTGTCATG
>NW_011367246.1:329279-330522 GCF_000735185.1 Notothenia coriiceps | reverse complement strand
CACACACACACACACAGCATGACATTTGACAGACAGGTTTCCAATACAAGCTGACAGGGGGATGGAAAGCTTGTTTAAAACGGACAATGGAAATGTGCACACACACACACACACACACAGACACACACAGACACACACACCGCGACTGTGGCTGTGAGGGAGTGTGGTCGTCTTTCAACCAGAAGGTTGTGGGTTCGATCCCAGCCCATGCAGTCAACATGTCGATGTATCCTTGGGCAAGATACTTAACCCTGAGTTGCTCCCAATGGCATGGCCAACGGTGTGTGAATGTGTGTGAATGTTAGGTCCTAGAGTAAGGTACACTGCTCTGTATGAATGGGTGTGAATGGGTGAATGACATGTAATATGTAAAGTGCTTTGAGGGGTCTTAAAGACTGGATAAAGCGCTATATAAGTACAGTCCATTTACCATTCCATTTACCATTTACACACACACACACACACACACACACACACACAGACTTCAAGCCTAATAGCATGCCGTTTTATTCCATTCATTTTCATACATTCATTCATAGAAATGGCTTATTTTTGTAGGAATACAATTACAATAGTAACAAATAATAAAACAATTTAATTCAAATAAGGGGTTGTCCTTTGGATCAATCGGTAAAGTGAGAATTTTATGCATTTAGTATTTTTCTCTCCGAATAAATTTTTTCTTTCTTAACAGGAAGTATTTAGATCGATATATAACTTCATGATATCATAAGGCTCGGCTGTAAGGAGGTAGCTGCAGCTTGGATAATGATTCACAGTCTAAGTGCTGGCTGGCTTCTGAAAAGTAAAAATACATCTAGTGACAGTTATGAGGCAGATGAGGCAGTACTTAAAGGAAATTGTCAAACTGAAGGCTGTGAACAAGATTCTTGAAGTCAATGCTATTGTGAAGAGCTCTTAATGGTAAATTCAATATTCTTTGAGTCATCTTAGGTTTCTTTGGCATAATTATGTTGACATCATTTAAATGCAATCTTGTAGAATGGTTCTGGTCATATTTCTTTTGCCCTTACTATTGTTTAATTGTTTATTTGAACCGGGACAGTGCACATTGATGAACACTTTCAAACAAAATAATGCTTACAAGTGTAAATGAGCCGGATTTTAGCTTTGAGCTCATTTCCATCCGTAGTCCCGTCACATACAACATATAAGAACATGACATTTTTATACATAGCAAAAATAAATACATGAAGAGAAAAAGAGCATGAGCAGCATACAA
>NW_011367246.1:319514-325085 GCF_000735185.1 Notothenia coriiceps | reverse complement strand
CTGATCAGGGCGAATGCCCGATGGCACCGATGATAACACGATGCTCTCACGATGCTCTCACGATGGCCTTACGAAGGGCAAAATTGACACACGAATTCAACACGAAAATGAACCTTCGCAAGGCCCTTCGGCAATTTTTTGGCATGCCAAAGATTTTGCCACCGCTCACGAAGTTGCTGCCGGAGCCTGAGAAACTCCACCGGCAGTCATACGATGGCTTAAGATGCCCTCACGAATGGCTCGATGTTGCTACGATCAGAGCTGAATTTCAACATTTCCTTTATCGTGTGTCCATCGGGTTGTTTTATTGCACAACAAAATCATCTAAACATATTATGTAAATAACCCAATTTGTGTTCTGTGAAACTGAAAAGGATATAATATATTATTTTGAAGGCGAGTTGACAGGAAGTTGTTGTTGCTATGGAAACAACATTACGGAGAAAACGTAATATCTTCTACATATAAAGACGGATAAAGTAAAGAACAAAGTCTGAAAATATCAGTACAGTATCATAGTACATTAACATAATTGTTTTTGTTACTTTTGTTGCAGTTGTATGTCTTAAATGTAATGTAAATGTTGCCTTTGTGTGTGGTTCGGGGCCATCTTCGTGCAAAATTCACAATTCCGTATTCGTGTGTCCATCGGGTGTCAATTTCAGGACAATGTGACGCGGCCTTTAAGGCTTAAATATGGTCGAAACATTTTACGAGGTTAATAAAAAATCATGGAAGAGTTTAACTTTTGGCTGATTTTTCCAGATTTTTGAAAATGGCCACTCTGATTCCATGGTGCCAAAAAGTCCCATAACCAAAGAGAATCAAACATTACGAAAAATATGGCGCATTCAAATATCTACTTGCATTTACGTTAAATAGAAAATACTTTTATAAAGTAAACTGTACACTTACAAATTAAGAATGAACTGTTCCATTGTCTATTTGTAACTGTGACCAAATGTATTCTACTGTTTGTTGCATGTTGTTTTTAGAAACCTAAGTTTCAATTATTTAAATGATGATATGTGAGCAAGCAACAGCATTCATCGAAATATATTCATTGAAACGCTGTCAGAGCAAGTGTAACCTTTACTGCGTAGCCATTATGTTGTAAATGCAGCTGTCTCTTCAAAACACATCCCCCTGTGTTAGACATTTTTTTTTAAATAACCTCTTAGTCATGTCATTGTGGGAGCTAATATATATAACCATCATGTTCTCCCTGTCGCATCTACATTTGATTTGGATTCATTAAACGTACTTACTCTTAACCAACTGTTAACTAGACCATCTCAACCTTTTGAAATCCAATTTATTTAGGAACAAAATGTCCCTGAGCTGAGTAGTGCCCTTCAACAGTATCTTCACACCAGGCTTGATCATTTCTAGATGAGGTAATGGCAGCATGTGACAACTCCCTTTATGTTGCTCTTTTTCCTCCCTCCTAATTAGAAATTCCCACTCTAAAAAAGGAGGTCATTAATTTCAACTCAATGTGAAATGCAAGTTCTGTGTTTCCACGCTGCATGGGTTTCACCAACCGTCTTATCTTCGACCAGCATCACTTTCTTAATAGCACCCACTGGAAAGTAACGATTATTATAGACATATATCGATTTTTTCTGTTTGTCTGCTTTTATATATTCTTATTGCAAAGTGGAAATGGAAATGCCCCAAAGAGCATTTCACATAATGGTGCATTTTACTTAGATCTGCAGTGACAAGACAGATTATAGCAATTCTATAAGCGTTGTGCTGGTTTCCAAAATAGTTGTATATTTCTGACAATGATAATAAACGTATAAAGTACACAATTATCTTCCATTGCCAAAAAAACTATTGAGCTCGTCCTGTTAAATTACTTTCATGAATCTTGTGGCGGAGGATATATTAATATATGTTGATAAACCTTGGTCCCTGGGCGAGGCAGAATCTTTCATCTCGATTAAAAAAACACATTTTTAACATCTGTATGGAGGGCTAGCCTGGGGAGGAAGAGAGATAATAACAACAATATATAAATAAGTAAGAATGGACCTCAAGCATTGCAGCTTTGAAGGCTGGTATTGAACTGATAAGTTGTCTAAGGTAAATATAGTACTTCAAAACCTAGAAAACACAACAAAAGTATTGGATTTAAGACTTCAACAAAGCAAAGCAATATGCTGCAGGTAAAATGTATTTCCCTTTCTTTAAGACAACATCTAAGAGACAGGGCTTATGAAAGCAGTCTGTGTTATTGCCAAGATCGATCCAAATGCAGTTGCTGCCCTTACAAAACTACTGTGTTATCACTCTCTCCTCTCCCTCTAATCCTAATCAAATCAGAGGCCATAAAACCCCTTTCCGATGCCATATGAAGACGGCAGAAAATCAGGTTAGGGGTCCGGTGGAGACTCCAAGACTTTCAAAGTTACACGGCCGCAGCGTGCAGAAATGTCAAAAAGTCTGAAAGAAAGACATTGATTGATATTTGTCAGGTGGATACAAATTGCATTCAGGTATTAGACAGTGATTCATTTGTTGCAGGTTGATACAAATCACATTCAAGTGAAAGCAGGGCAAGAAGGAAAATGTTCAGGATACAGATTTCATTAAGTCAAATATTTGTCCTAACCTGAAGACTTTTTCTTTAGTTAAAGAATAATTATTTTGTTCCCCCTCCATTAATGTAATTTTTTTGTTTGTAGTCCCTTTTGATTACATGTTTGTTGCAATTTATGTGGCTTTAATTGGGCATCCAAAAGGATTTATATGCATAAAGATTAACAAGTTCGTAAGAGGTATCGTCCAAACACATCGAACGTCAAAAGTGCGAGAGAGAGAGAGAGAGAGAGAGAGAGATATATACAGATAGATATACAGAGAGAGAGAGAGAGAGAGAGAGAGAGAGAGAGATATATAGAGAGATATACAGAGAGAGAGAGAGAGAGAGAGAGAGATATATATATACAGAGAGATATACAGAGAGAGAGAGATATACAGAGAGATATGCAGAGAGGGGGAGATATACAGAGAGAGAGAGATATACAGAGAGATATACAGAGAGATACAGAGAGACATAATTTTGTCTAAAAAGTTTCAAAACAGAACATTTAATTAGGGAAAATTCTTCAAACAATTTTGGTCAGGGAGAAAGAAAAGACATATTTACAAATGTGCAACGTGTAATACTTTTTTTCTTTTTACTCCCCTATGGTGAAATTTAGCAGCTTCGGTTGCCCGGGTGGCTCGGATTTTCTCTGTACATTTCACCCTTTAGGGTTGACTGCGTCCCAGCACTGGTTTTAATTACATGGAAAGAGAGAGGATACACAGAAAGACAAATTGAGGTAAAGGGGAAAAGCAGAATAAATTAATGAGATATGAGCAGAAAGACGGTAATGATGAAGGGCCACAGCAATAAAACAAGAGATTGAACAGGAACAAACCAAAGAGTTATTAGCAAATTAGCATTTTAAAGAAATCGCCGAGGCATAAATGAGAGGGGAAAAGATGGACGTGGACACTTTAATAAACAGGAATAGGAAAGGAAAAGATAACAGACAGATGGACAAATTCATCTCCTTGTTTCATCTCTCTGTATACCTGCTCACTCAATGCTGTCTTCATTTGTAGCCAGCGGCACTTTGACCCTTCATTGCACCACATTGCTGCTGAGAAAAAAGATCATACATTTTGAAGAATTTGCTCAGGACATAGCAGTCGACGAATTAAGAAGACAGAAGGAGACAGAATGATGAAACAAATCTCAGCCATTTCAAAGTCTGCTAGCGCTGAAATGCTTCAATCGAAGGATTTTAGTTAAAAGAATAAATCCTAAGAGCACAACAAACGTGCTGATTCAAGAGCTAATTCACCACAACAATACATTGAAGCACTTTTCATCAGGAATAATTGAGTATATTATAGTATATTTTCACAATTACTTTGTATTGTACATGTCCAAACAAATACAACAAAAAGGAATGGGAAATAGATTCAGTCATTATTTTCATCAAAATCCTAAGATAGGTCAACCACCAAAGGTTCAAATTCACTACATTGTTGTCTGAGAAAAAAAAAATGAAGATGATGTTTAGAAATGTCAAGTCAGATCTCAATCACAGATCAAAGCTATACTGAGAGAGAATATAGTGGAGTGGGATCTGGATGGAGGAAGTTACAATTCAAAGGGTTGAATTAAGAATTCTGGACATGGATACAATAAAACATTAACAGCTACTGTTTATATTAAACATGACCTCCATGAGAACAGCAATGTTGGGATTGAAGTCTGGACACTGTTATTCTCCTCAAGATCATGTTAAGTGGTTAGCTCTATGTTTTCATTTGCTGAAGAATGACTTCAAGTCCTCACTGTGCAGCTCCTTCAGCGACAGGCTGCTGCACCCCACCTGTCACACGGAGAGATACTGCAGGTCCTTCCTTCCTGTAGCGGTCAGGCTTTACACCCAGCACTGCCCCTAGTAGACCCTCCTACACACACACCCACAACACAGACTATAACACCCCCTTGCTGCTAAATACAAACCAACTTTGTGCAATATCTGCTATATGTGCAATATATATATGCCATTAATAACTGTGTAATTTATACCTGGCTGCTAAACCCTTGTTACTGTTACAAGGTATCTATCTTGTATTTTGTAGATTGTGTAACTTGCTGCTGTTAAATACCGTCAAACTATNCATACCTCAGTCTACCTTTAAGACACTAAAATAACGTATTCCAATTTTTATATTGTTTTGGAATTATACCGGCTCTCGTTTCAGTACACTTAAGAATGGAACCATAGCAACGGAGCTGACAGGCAACGGAACTGACAGGCAACCCTCTGAATCAGACTCCGATTGGCTGTGACTGCATCCACTAAGGATGTCCGATTCCGAAANAAGATGGTGGATGAGAATAGATCTATAAAACGATAAGCAATGCGCCAGAATCAAGGTGAGACTATCCGCATCCTTTAAAACTCTACGCACATTCGTTTCACCGAAATAAGTAAACGACTGTATTTGAGTGAGTTAAGGCATTAGTTTGCTTCATTAAAGGATGTTAATGAATAAGTGTTCTCCAGTGCCTTTTGTCCTTTTTAAGGTATTATTAAGGGTTAATGTTGCTCTCAAATTGCACCAGATTGATGCTTTTAACTTCAATATTTAAAAAAAAATCTTCCCGGGGGAGCATGCCCCTGGACCACCCTAGAGGAGGTTAGGTCCCCCCCACTTAAATCATGTTCACATGGATACTGAATACATTTGCACACATCTTGTGTCCATATCTTTCTGTTTTGGTGGTCATGCCACACCGTGCACATGCATGCATGCGCGAGTCATGGTAAGATATCTGGATTAAGAGGTTGCGTTTTCTTTGCACAGCATGAAAGAAAGGCCAAATGAATGAGCTGTGATTTTAGTTTTTTTAAGCAGAGGTTGAGTTCAATAGTTTATACGGCCCTCGGAGGATGTTGTAAAAATTGAAAGGAAAAAGGTTCCCCACCCCTGCTGTAAATAATAATAAAAACCCTTGATTTATAACTTAACATCTCTGTCTCCAAGGCACAC
>NW_011367246.1:319008-319474 GCF_000735185.1 Notothenia coriiceps | reverse complement strand
TATCCTTTTCAGTTTCACAGAACACAAATTGGGATATTTTCTCTGGAAGTTTTTCCTTGTACGATGTGAGGGTCTAATGACCGAGGGTGTCGTATTGTCATACTGATATTCTGTACAAACTGTGAAGACCACTGAGACAAATGTAACATTTGTGATATTGGGCTATATAAATAAACATTGATTGATTGATGATTGATTACATAATATGTTTACATGATTTTGTTGTGCAAAAAATGCAATCTCGATGTCATCGTACTATAATACGATGGCTACATGACGGCATTGCGAGGGCTTCACGTAGTCGTGTTGCCTTCCTAAGACAATCGGGAAGCTTCTTGTTTCCTTTGTATTGTCTTCGTGAGGCGAAAAATGCCCGATGGCACCGATGATCAGACGAAGATGACACGATTTGACGAAGGGCAAAATGGACCCACGACGTCAACACGAAAATGAACCTTTGCAAGGT
>NW_011367246.1:304782-318978 GCF_000735185.1 Notothenia coriiceps | reverse complement strand
TTTTGCCACCGCTCAGGAAGTTGCTGCCGGAGCCTGAGAAACTCCACCGTCGGTCATACGATGGCTTAAGATACCCTCACGAATGGCCCGATGTTGTTACGATCAGAGCCGAATTTGAACATTTCCTTTATCGTCTGGTGTCAATTTCGGCACAGTGTGACAGGGGCTTAACCTAACCAAGTGGTTTTGTTGCCTTAATAGGTTCTGCACTGCAAGGGATTATTCAAGCGCATTTATTACTAGACATTTATTGGAAAATAGACAAAAAACATCAAAAGAAAGTCATAGGACATAAAAAACATTTAAATCAGAGTACATCTCTTTTTTTGGATAAAAGTCCAGTAACATCAGACGGTAAATGATCAAAACGCATAATCTACAACCACCCTAAAATAAGACCTAGATACAGAAGTCACACATCCTTATTGTCCAACATTACATAATCAGGGGATAATGCCACATTTCGATGCCATGTTGACCATGTGATGTTGGGCTAATGTTAACAGCAAAGCCTTAGAGCCTGGGGAAGCAGACATGCCTTGTTCACACATTTTGACAATATTTGATTAACAGAGCAAAACATTTGTATTTCTTCCCCGGCTAGTAACACTCAAACGATTAAATACAATTATCTTTTTTAGAGAATCTGGAATCTAGGAATACAATCTTATTCAGGCTAATCCATAACCAGTCACTCTGCATGAGAGCATCAGATAAATGTCTGAACTCTAAATGAGTCCCTTAATGCACCATCATTTCATCTGGAATATGCTCACTTGAAATGAACTGAAGTGAATGCTACAGTGGAAAAAACTGTGAATACTGTAAATGTGTTGATATCCTCTGGAACTCCCACCTCTAAATTGGATTAAGACGAAAGAGAGTTGAGAGGCAAACTCCAATAACCCCAGAGATTTATTCTGTGTGTACCGACAACAAAATAACCCACACTGAGAATAATGATAGAGCTGAAATCCCCAAAGCATGTGGCAAAAATGAAGCCAGGCAGCCTGAGAATCACAAGGTTTGGTTTGCCTTTTCCCCTTAAAAATATTTACTCGACATCCCATCAGCTTACATAGATGGATTACTAGACACACACACACACACACACACACAAAAAGGACACATACATACATTTCAAGAGTCACTGTAAACACACGCACCAACACACTTGTCCCATGCGAGACTGGTTTAGTGCAAGTTGCATTGTCCTGGTGTGTGTGTGTGTGTGTGTGTGTGTGTGTGTGTGTGTGTGTGTGTGTGTGTGTGTGTGTGTGTGTGTGTGTGTGTGTGTGTGTTTGTGTGTGTGTGTGTGTGTGTACTACATGACTTCTCTACTGTAGAGGCAGCAGAAGCCAGAACCCAAAGCAGGTGTTGAGTCAAATGCCTCAGCGTTAATTTACAGTATAGAGTTTGCTGAAGTTTACACAAAAACAACTATTACTGTTTGCATATCCACGCCCACCCAGACTTTCGTTATTCATTACATGAGTCTGACATGCAAAAACAAGAGGGCATTCACAAACATGTTAATCCGCCACATACAAACCCATTTTCACAACAACATGAAATTCATTTTTATGGATTTCCATTTCTATGTTAACATTGCGGCAACCATGTACCAGGGAGATTTAAATGTGTCTATTTTGTGCTCAAGAGGTGAGGCCTATTAACGATCAATGCGAAATGACAGCAAAATGATGGTGATTTAGCAATAAATGGGTGCATTTATGTAAACAGGCATCAGTTTATTTTAATATCCTTTGATTTTAGGAGCATTAATAAACGTTCATAATATCTAAAGTGGTTTTGTAGTCCAGTGAGCTACAGTAGCAATGCTGCCTGAATCAGCAAAAGCAAACATTAGCAACCCAGCAAAACATGACTTACTGCTATAAGACCTAAGCACAGCAATGTACGCTAATGAAGCATCTGTGACAACTTTTGAAAAAGAAACTAAAAGCTGGGGTGGAACTTTTTTTTTGCTTTAAAATTTAGTTAAAACATTCCCCTGAGCTACAACATTGGAAAGTTTCCAAACTACCTCCTGGGTATTTCCAAAAAGTTACACAGAGTAACGTCCCAACTGACTAACAGCTATTGAGGCTAACATGAGTTATACTCCAACTTCTCCTCCAGAACATACTACTATCCCTTTTGCGAACATCAGGAGACCAATTTGTCTAATCTTTGAGGGTCCACAGTAAAAACTCAGAAAATAATGGACCGAATAAAGCTTTACGGTCCTTTAAAAGTAGTTTGATTATCTAAAAGTCCTGGAAGTTTTGGAGGGAAACTTGTCTATAGGTGAATACAATCTGATTATTTTGCAGCTCGGTCAGACACAGTTCTGACTTTAATATAAAAGGGTTTAAATCCCGGAACCTCACAGGTTATGTTTTGAGGTCTGCTTATCAAGACAGAATGCTGAATTTGACAAAAAACAAATACAACATAGCGTATCAGATCATGTAATACGTTTTCCCAGGGCAGAAACACATAGATACACTGTTTGATTGACACCAAGAAAACCAAATTCCCCTAAACAAATAACTTATTAACATATTTAACTACTATTCAATGTCCATTTGTGAAGTAGAGTGAAATGTGTGCCCACTCTATCGTATAAAACGTCTTTCTTTGTCTTATATTCTCCAAACCACTTCCTGTTCCTGCCCTCCGCTGCCTCCCCGCTGGGCGAACCCTGGGAGTTTCCACATGACAACAGGAATCTAAATCATACGGCTTACATACAGTATATTAGCTCTATATCTCTCAAGGGCATGAAAGCCCTTTAACAAGCCTTGAGGAGATACTGGCTCTCCTCTTACTGTGTCCCCTCGCTCTTTACCCCCGCCTTGCTCTCGTATACCGGCCTCTTATTTCCCTCTGTGAATAAACCTCAGAACTTTACATCTCCAGCTTTGAATGGGGCCCATCAGGCGATTTCTGGGCCATATCTCACAAGAGCATGAAAAAGCCTCACCCCCTCCCTCTCCTCCCCGCACACCTCCCTGTTCATCCATGAAATGACACCCCTATTTAATCAATTGTGAATCATGAAATTTTGCACAAGAGACCCCTTTTCTTTGCACTTGACAGTGATTGAACCGCACAGCCATGCAATTCCATTCACCACGGCGATGAGAAGAAATGGGAGCGCGGGAGGGGCTGCGCACTGTGCATTTTGTGTGTGTGTGTGTGTTTGAGAGATGAAGGTGATTTCCTAAGTGACATCATGGGCCCCATGCTGAATGGCGATGCAACAGAGGGTCCCTTCTGTGCATTGAGGCCACGTGGTCCGGCAGCATAGTGGGATCCTACAGCTGATCTATAGGGGTGCAAAGGAGGTGTGTGTGTGTGTGTGTGTGTGTGTGTGTGCGTGCGTGTGAGCTACAGAGAAAACAGCCCTTCACATAAAGATTTTATAGAGAACATGGGTCAAGAATATTAAAGGAGAAAAAGGGGGTTTCAAGAGAGAGACAAGTGGACGAGACAGAATAAGAGTAGAAGAGTGGATAACAGAAGAAGAGAGTTGGAGTAAGAGACCCCTGACTGGAAAGGCCCCCCGTCCCCCTGCCTTTCTTCTGCATGAATGGGCTGGTGGGAACGACATGTGAATGTGTGATGTAAGGTCTGCAGTTTGTGTGTCGTGGAACATAGCTGAGATTCCAAGCGTCTGTGTGACATAGCGTTGACACCGAGCGACCCCGACTGCAGAGGTCAGGGTGAGTCAGCTCCTCTGTGACATGGCAAGACAGAAAGTGACAAGCTGTGGATTTATTCATTCGCACACCATGTCATTCAATGTATAGGATGACGTGGATATAAGTCTGAGTGTGTGTGTGTTTGTGTGTGTGTGTGTGTGTGTGTGTGTGTGTGTGTGTGTGTGTGTGTGTGTGTGTGTGTGTGTGTGTGTGTGTGTGTGTGTGTGTAGACCTGAGCTTCTCCGGTGAGTCCAATTTCAGAGAGCTGCAAGTTACTTCAAGAGATACAGACAAGAAAGATTTTCAGTTTACCCCAATTAGAGTTTGGGCACACACAGACATTGAGCCAAGATAAGATGAGACACTGATAGCCTGGGCAAAACAGAACCAACATTTCATTCAGTGGAGAGTACCGGATGGATGACTGAATCATTGAGAAAGTTTAGTTACCTATACATTCAAACCTCAGTGAGAGAGATATTTTGCCTCAATAATTGTTATGAAGGACACAAATGTATTGTTTTAAGTTATTACCTTGATTTCCAAATGGCTATATGCGCCAACCACAAGGCTTGTGAACAGTGATCAGTCCAAAAACCCGGAGAATTGTTATAAAGAACTAGCTTTAAGTCATTGTTTGAGGTGTTTATATCTGGTCCAAATGGTCTTGACTCAAATGTGAGATGTCCCTCAGAAAGAAAGGCAAGATCTAATAATCGTAAGTGATGGAAGTAGTCATGTTAGAATGAAAAAGAGCTTGAGAGAACATTTCAAATCCTGTATACTTTCAATCCTGTGAACAACTGGCCGATTACCCAATTGCCAAACCAAAGTGCTTGGAATCGCTAGAAAATAATTGTGTCTCTGAATTATGTTGTTGTAATGGTGATGGTTTATCCTGTTTTTCTTTTTGGCATTTCAATAGGCATTCTTCATATGCCATACTGATGTCTTTTGTGATTTGTTGCCATATGACAAAACGTAAGCTGTCCTCAATGCAACAAAAAGAGAAATAGATAAAAACACGACTTTATTATTTACTTAGCAGCAAAGGTAATGCATTACATTATCACTACTTACTGAGCTCAGCAAACATTCAAATAACGTTCAAATAACGTAAATGTTGCATGTCTTTTGTCTTTACCACAAAAATAGAAAGACAAAGAAACCCAAAACAATAGATTGTGAATTATGGAGTAGCCCTTAAAATTGTGGATGCATTCAAAGACTATCTACTAGCTAGCTTAGGGTTAGCAGCTAGGTGACTGCTGAATGCACCCAAAGCCACACAGCTAAGAACACACACAAAATGACTTGGAGAAACTAGGCATTCAACTAAATGGGACGGTATAGTGCTTAGCCATCTGCTATATAACAGTGATATTATTCTTAGAATAATGTAGAAGGCACCAGCAGCGCAAGTCATACACAGAGGTGTCATGTATGCATGATGCATTACAGCGTAACTGAGGACCCCATAGGGCTTCAATTCATTACAGAGGGTATATTTTGAATTTGGTCACAGTGATTATGATCACTTCTTGTCTGACAGGCAAAGATTCTTCAAGCTGTGTTTCAGGAATCAGAATTAGCCCGTGGAGACATTTGTTGGTTGCGTATCCAAACTGGGGGTGAAAATCTGTCAGGGCGCAGAACAAAGGTTTACTGAAGCAGAAGTACACCAAAAATTACTTTTTCAAAAGCGTAAATGGTCCAATTTACATTTTCTTTAATGCATTTTGCATGGTGAGCAGTTAAGGATTTGTCTTGTATATCATCATCCAAATGATTGTAATCACTTAATTTGTAAGTAACATCATGTGGTAAAATTTGCATTTAAACAACACTTTTACGAAACTGATGGCTTTTCTCCAAAACAGCTGTGATATTCCAGCGAGGAAAACTCTACAGTTATCTGTGTGATGGAATGACACAAAGATAAAGATCATGGGGAAGGAGGGAAAGAGATGGGAGGAGGAGAGAGTGAAGGTGAGAAGTTAAGCACCTAAGCTAGCAATAAAGAGTGAGAGGACGGCTGATACGATCTTTTGGTCCGACACCCAGATCATTAAAACTTCTAAATGATTGAAGACCCCCATGTCCAACACAGCCCATCCTGAGGCAGAACAGAGAATTCAGGCTGTTTTAAAGACAAATACTTCCAAAGAAGAATTTTTCTAATGATGAGGGTGTAAATATTGTATGGTCTCTTTGCAACAAAGCCAATCTTTAGAGTATGTGTGACAGAATGAGTTGCTGTAGTGCAATAACTACAGCAACTGTGCTTATCAAAGGAGCTATTGATTCATACTAATCCTTTTTCGAAGGACACTGTCAGAGATTTCTCTGCTTGACCCCAGTATTAGTTTTGGCACTGGTTACTTCCATTTTTTATTTTTTCATTTAAAAACAATAGACATCTGAGACTTACAGTATTTTAAGATACATTGTTAATGTATGCCTGGATTTCAAACCATTGCATTACTTTATCTGTTGTCTGAAAGAGAAGACAGGGCAATATGGATATTGTTGATTGATTTAAATGTACTGCCTTTTTTCAAGTTGAATTCCAATAAACCAGATATATTATCATGAAAAGTGCGAAAAAATAGACATTATAGACAGAGAGAGAAAGGAATGATGTAAAATGTCTAATGTCTTATGTCTACCACGTTCATTGTTTAGCATGTTTATATTTTGCAGTGTACAGTAGCACTGAACCCAAACTAAAGCTGAGGCTAACAGGAATATATTTGGTCAAAAAACAAAACATTTATTGAACTTAAAGTTTGCCTTTATGATGCTGCAGAGTACAAAGTCAGTAGATCACTAAGTGTCAATTCATCCAATAGTTGTTGAGAGGTTTCACCCAGTAGGCAGCCATAACATTATACCTGACCAGAGTTGTTGGTTTCACTAAGAATAATTGCTACAATGTTCCCACTGGAGGACACTATGATGTTAGGATAACAACATGTTGTAGAATCAATTTATTGTTTCAATAAAACAAAAGTGCCCCAAATGTGCTGCCTTCGCTTCAGTCCCTAGACTGAGTGCATTGCTACAGTAGCTAACTGTTGCTAATTCACAAATCATAAACATTACCTGTTGTATTGGTTGGTTTTCAAGGTACTATGTCAATGAATGATGCCAGTAAAAACAACAAGTTTTTCCTGACCATTAAAAAACGTGGACATTGCACAGATGTTGCACATAACAGTGCCAAAAGTCCAATTTATTTATTGTTTTGGTTGTTTGGTTTTATTCTCTTCTTAACCGCCACAAAATATCAGCATTAAAAAAATCAATGGATCAACAGTCATGTTTTAGATTTCAAGCCAATCCGTCCTATAGTTTATGCAATAGTTCAGTCTGAACAAAAGTGGTGGTCCGACCGTCCAACCAACATTGCTGTCCCTGTTTTACATGGGAGAATTCAGTAGTAACTGACTGGCCGGGTGGAGACATCATTGTTTAACTACATCTGAGGTATTTTTGTCCCTCTTCTCTCTCACTCTAATATGACTCTTAAGCTCGTGGCAGCAGACAACAGGTTTCTCACAAATACTAAACCCTGATTGGGACCAGTGGCGGATTTAGGATTGTAGGAGATCCGGGGCTTAGCCCAGGAGTTGTTGGGGGGTGCAGGGGTAAAGTGCTATTTTTGTTACAACTGGGGGGTGGACCGAACATGCTTTAGGGTGGTCGTCGCCTCCTCTAGGGGGGTCCAGGGGCATGCTCCCCCGGGAAGATTTTTTTTTAAATATTGAAGTTAAAAGCATCAATCTGGTGCAATTTGAGAGCAACATTAACCCTACCTTAATAATACCTTAAAGCGAACAAAAGGCACTGGAGAACACTTATTCATTAACATCCTTTAANAAGAGACCAGGAGCAGCCAAGGATTAGAAGAAATAACGGCCATCGGAGAGAGATAGCTGCCCAGTTCTCCACTTGTTCTCCTCACACCACAGCTCCATTTCTCTCCGATGGCCGTTATTTCTTCTAATCCTTGGCTGCTCCTGGTCTCTTGGACGCCTAGCAGGATCATAATTATAAGGTTGTGGTCCGTCATATGCATTCGAATATACATGTTCAACTTCTTCTGTGTCTTCTGTGTCGAAACTAGCATTGGGATCCATGTTTATTAATACGTTACACCGGCCGCTCTCCCCCTTGTTTCCCCTTTGTTACGTCACACGCGGGAGGTCATGTGGGGAGGCTTTTTTGATGCGGAAGTAAAAATGTCTTACAAAAACGCCGCCAGATGTCACTGTAGTGTATATTTATGTATATTTTTTTGAAAATCTAGTGTATAGGCCTACATCATTTTCCTACACATTTATTCACAGGTGTCTTTAACCTGGAAGTTGCTCTTTAAGTAGTCACAGTTCTTACACAACATATATAATATACTGTTATTCATTCCTTAGACAGTGTGTGCCTTATTTTCTAAGAAATTATAGTGTTTATATAACTGCAGTGAAATCCTACCATATTTGCAAATTACGTAAATGCTGCAGGCTATTGAGTCTCGCAGAAAGGTTGGTTCAAACCAATTTTCCAAACAATATGAGAAAAACTTAAATAATTCTATGCAAAATTACTTTTCGTGACCATTATTCCCTTTTTAGAATTAATTGAAGATACATATAAATAATATTATATAAACTTAAGTAAGAAGAATGTGCAATCAAAAGATCAAATAAGATCTGTATTCATAATTAATTAAAGTAAATGCCCAATAAAACATCAAATACAAATAAAAAGGATGACATAATAAAGAAGCATATTGACTCAGAGTGCCCGACTATATCTGCACTGTGACTGAACATATCTGGTTGGCACCATTTTATATCTCATTTATTTGTATAAGGCAGACTTTAAAGTTAGCGATGTGGAGGATAATCGACTTGGTGACCACACTAATGAGCCAATGAGGCATCGACAAGAACAACAGGACAAACTGCCAATCAGATTGGAGTGGCCATGAGGACACATGGCATCACAGGCGTTCCATTGGCTTCCATTGCCAAAGCCTTTGGGCATGTTGTCTCACTCTGGGCTCTTGACAATGGGAGTGGTGGCCCACCTACTCATTGATGTGGAACATAGAGAAAAACAGTGTTAAATACAAGCTGAGTATTTGATACTGTTATGTCAACACTGCTGATACTCATTTGAATTATTCCCATCAATGATATTGTAATCTTTATGATATAATTTCCACATTCATGCTGCTGGACTGATTCTGCTGTGTCATATTAATAATTGCTGTTAGATTGAACTGGTGTTGAATAAGAGGGGACAATGAGAGGATGAATCATACTGACAAAGAGACTGTGCATGTGTGAATAAGTGTGTGAAGTGTGTGACTCAGTGTGTGTTAGAAGTTGAATATGATCATGAATGCAATCAATGAAAGCAACTGAGTGCTGTATTTTCCTCATAACTGAGAATATAATATTAATATGCGTTGGATTTTTCTCAGAAAACACACACACAAACCTGAATTTGATTAGCAGAGATCAGCTACACGTCCGAAACACACACTGTACTTTGCTGCAATGCATGTTTTTACTGATACTGATTACTACAGTAATGTCGGGGGTTATCACGTTTTGTTGCATTGCATTAACCTCCATGTTCTGATATATGTTGTTAAGATGTGTTATGTTTGAGTTATACAATTGTTGGAAAGAGGAGTTTCTTAGCTTTCCAATTAAATCTTTATTGTTTTGATCTCCAAAATATTCAGCAAAATATGTCACATAGCATGATGACTGTACCAAGACCTTCAAAGTTTGCTGACTATATTTTACCCATAGTTATTGTAAAAAGGTGCAAACTCATTTTAAGCGGGTAGCATCGAGGATGAGGATGTTGTTTTACAAGGAGGAGAAAAAGTTGGGGGACAAAGTTTAGTAAGTGAGCTGTGTGTATTTGTTGAGGAAACAAACACAACACACACCGCCTGTTGTAATGCCTCTAATGTCAGGTTGTCTGTCAAAATTATCAAAACGCACAATTAATAATCGCGTGTAAGTCCACGATTATCTAAGAAATGCGCCTTTACGACATCAAACTGATTTTGATAGAGCGGGTCAAATATGGACTAAAACACCAGTTGTGTAGCTCAATTTGAAATTATGTGTTTTTGCTGAATATCGTCAGTCAGTGTGTTTTTTGGGTGAACAGTTTTTTTTATAGTATAAAGGTAAAGCAAGTGTAAGAATGTACATAAATGTTTTATCACTCATTAGACCGAGCCAACAGTATCTACAGTACATTTCGGTGATGTGCTTGTGTTTCTTTATTTCAGAAAGAAACAATTTAAAATGGATTCATTTTAATCTTATGTCAGTCCCTTTTGTGTCACACACGCGCGCGCACACACACACACACGTTGGGACACACTCTGACCACATTCTCAAACAAAACAGCACCTCAGGGCAAAGTGGTGTTCTCTCAGATAAAGATGACACAGGCTGCTAACATCGTAATGCTGCGAGGCCTGGCAGAGGAAGAGGTTGTGTGTGTAGTGTGTAGTAGTGTAGTGTGTGTGTGTGTGTGTGTGTGTGTGTGTGTGTGTGTGTGTGTGTGTGTGTGTGTGTGTGTGTGTGTGTGTGTGTGTGTGCAAAGCTAGAATATAGTTCACATAGTTTGTCCTCTTGTTGCATTGTTTATACATTTAATACCTGAAGATGCAAACTGAGGCTTAACAATAAAACAGGTTCATTTAATTAGATATTAGCACAATCAAATTGCTTCATTATATCGTCACCAGGTAAGACATGTATTTTCTCATTTATCTCCCATTTAAAAAAAACGTGTTTGTTTGAGTTCCAGTAAATAGTTTACAATGCAATGTAAATGGTTACAAGTGTTCTACCATTTTTTATTTGCTTGTATTGTGCTGCCAAAATGAGAAGGGAATGTTTACAAAGTGTGCCTTGATGGCTGTGATGTTGCATGTATTATGCAAAGAGCTCTGAAATGCTCATCCACTACACAAATCTAGGGCTGAATGGAATCAGGTATCTGAAATCTACCAGAGATCATCATAAATCCCAGCCCAAAACCCTTGAACTCTTTCACAAACCCAATCCCACTCATCATCAAATGTACGGTTCAGATCCCTTTCCCAAGTCCTCTTAAGAGCTGATTAGGCCTCATGGAATCAAACTACCGTATTTTCCGGACTATAAGTCGCTCCTGAGTATAAGTCGCATCAGCCAATAAATGCGTCGTGAAGAGGAAAAAAACGTATATAGGTCGCACCGGACTATAAGTCGTATTTATTCAGATATTTATTTTCAAATCCAAGCCAATAACAGACATTTACGGTAAACTGGAAAGGGAAGTTATTAACTACACAGGTCCGGTATGTTAACGCAACACATACCTTCTACCTGGAGGCTGGCTCTGCGAGTCGGGCTAGGGTGGCATGCTTCTACCCCTTGACGCGCTCCGACGGAGGACTGCTGGGACAGACGGGGCATCTCGGACGCACCCACTGAGCATTCGGCCGCTGGGCTGGTAGGGGTGGACCCTGCGCCGCACCGGACACAAGACGGCGGGCTAACAACAGACGGCTAACAAGCTAACAAGACGGCTAACAACAGATGGCTAACAAGCAGCTAACCCGGAAGAACCGTCCGCTCTCTTCTTCGTTTTTTTCAGTGGTACAGGAGCAGCATATAGTTGTCACAAGCCGAGAGCGCACTCTCACGGCTGTAGACGGTTCATGTCAGTCAGCATGAATTGACATTTATTCAGACATTTATATTCGACTCCTGACTATAATTTGCAGACCAGCCAAACGGAAAAAAAGTACTTTAACACAGAACATACGGTAATGTCGTTACCCATAGCTCTTTAATACTTTACATTAATGAATCCCAGCTTTGAGTCAGATAATTGGATATCAAAGGCAAGTACAGATGCTGAGATTTAGCCGAGTATTAGTTCAAGAGTTTCTTTCGCAACATTTTGTTCCACAATTTATTTATTGTCAGGTCTTTTATGTTTGTCAATAAAACTTGTTTTTTTGTGCTGTGATTAAAGCGAGCATTGAAATTGACACAGACGTAGCATCAAGTGTCGGTAATGCGAGTTAACGGAGTTTCATTTGACTAATATTCCACTTCACGAGTAAATCCATAATAAATTGTTTCATGTCTGCCGTTGTACGCTGCGGAAGAATACTTTGATAAAGTCCGCTAGAATGAGGAACACTGTCTCCAGTGTCTGTGGGGCTGTCGTTTGACGCTGCAGTTATGTTCCGCCTTATCCGGCCATTTAAATGCGGACATATATTTCGGTTGTCACAGAAGTGTGTGGTGTGTCGTCCATCCAACACTGCTGGAATTTTAGCCATTCCAGACCATCCTTACCGTTGCTCGTGAAGCTATGTCTCCATCCACCATCCACTCCCTCCCACGCAGGCGACGCCAAGACAGCTTGAAGCTCCGGTTCATCGGGAGATGTCGAGTGGCTGGAGTAGCTTTTGTTAAGCCTCCAGGGATGATGACAGGTATTGAGTTGCAAGCTTTTATTTTATCTTTGAACCAGTTGCGTTATGTGCTGGTTGTATACTGTCCAGTCACAAGCAGGGCTTTGCGTGTTTTAAAGGATAGCGTCGGGGACGCTTTATGTGTAGTAGCACTTTGGTAAGCCAGAACATTCACATTCTGTATCCATCCATCGTTCTCATTCAGACGGCCACGGGCGTAATTGTGAGGGGGAAGTGCCGTTGCTGTCTTGGCATTGTGTGGTGTTTTTTTGCGCTTTGAAAATGTCTCGCATACGCGGTTAAAGGGTAATTTTCGATCCGTGTGTCAGCAACAGACATGGCAAGCCACCACGAGTTTTAATAGGTCTATCAAGTGTTGTGTTTGTGACAAGATGTGATTCTCTCTAATATAGGAACCGCCGGTACTACTATACAGCATGTCTTTCGCCCCGCTTTTCTCCGTTCGCTGGTTACTTCAGTGGACGCGCGCGGATGTGAATGAGATGTCACTGCAGCTGTTGCGTCGAATGCGCGCCTGGGGGCATTATCAGATGTTGTCATCTCCCTATAGATTTCCTCGTGATTCCACCGGTGGACATACTGGGAGAGTCTGGAGATAGAGTCTACAGACTCACCTTGCTTATTGACCAACTAAACTCACTCATTGGATAAACCTGTCTGATCTGGGTTGGCACACTAGGATAGTCTTCGTTCTGGTTGAGTTGTAATACTGATATTTTCAATGTACTCTCTCTATGTGTGGTCTCTCTGTTGTTCGCTCATACTGATAGAGAGCCGCGTATCCGGTTGCAAATGAACGGTGTAACACCCAGGACGGGCCCGCCTCTGAAGTCGTTTATATTTCATGTCTTTGCATCTGCCAGGGAGTGTAGGATCGTCATGACCGGTCTGACATGCGCTCTCCCGGCAGCACGGTTGTTCTTAAATTACCTCATCAGTAACACACTTTATATATAAGATACAGGTTGCTCTTCCCAGCTCTGACGATAGATAGGTCCTATTTTTACAAGCACCTACTAGCCGCCGCGCATTATGTCCAAAAATATTTTTGTGTTTGTGTAGATTATTAAATTACAGTAGATGTCAAAACTGTAAGATGAGGCAAGAAGTACGATAGACCTGTAATTGACGTCGACTTGTTGTTCGCACTCAAAGTACATTCGTCATAGACTGGGTGGGTCTATTCGTACTCACATAGTTATTTCCTCTGCCTGCTGTCTCATTATGTCCGCTCGGATATATGTGTGGACGACGCCGCGTGATACAGAGTCTCATTGTCGGGTCTACACATAGCAACGTCTTGTAATCTGCAGCATACGATTTTCTTTTGGAGGCATTTCGATTTTGTCCTCCCGAGAGCTCTGTTCTGTGTGTATCTGTCGTTTATCAAAATTCGGGTGTTATGTTTTTGTTTGTCGGTGGTACGGGGCAGGCATATAGTTGTCACAAGCCTAGAGCGCCCTCTTGGTGGCTGTAGACGGTTCATGTCGAGTCAGCATGAATTGACATTTAAAACATATATACGTCGCTCCTGACTAGTAAGTCGCGAGACCAGCCAAACAGGAAAAAAAGTCCGCAACTGTTGTAGTCCGGGAAAATACGTGTATGTTTGTTGTGTTTTAATTTTATTTAATTTGTTTTTATTTTTGTTCACAACCAGTTGTATTTGGGATGGAATGAATACCGTATAGTGATAATTCAAAGTAATATAATTATTTTAAGTGAAAAAGGTCAAATGGAACGTATGCGTTCCCAAATTACCCATAGGTGGAGTCCGGCCTGGACTTTAATTTTTCTCAAACCCTCTAAAAAGGTCAAATTTCACTTGTTTTGCATCAATCTTGAGGGTATTGCAGGGTACTTATTATATGTTATAGTTTTGGATTCCGTAAAGCTTTTAGTCTACTAACCCATCCATTCAAGGGTGGTTTTCATATGAAGTAATGTTTT
>NW_011367246.1:300800-304737 GCF_000735185.1 Notothenia coriiceps | reverse complement strand
TATCTCCAACGCAGGCGCTTTCGTGGAGTCTTTTTTTCTTTTTATGTTATGTGTGGGTACCCTTTACTCGCCTACAGGGTTGTACTTCGTTGGTTTTTGACTCTGCAGACCTTTACATGCATAAAAACCTTTCATAACCACACAAAGGGACGCGCGCCGTAATAACACCGGAAAAGCATGGACACTGGACCTTTAAAGTCCCGAAAAAATAGCATAACAAAGAAGCAAAATTGTTACTTTTATTCAGTGTCAATACTCTTAAATGCTGCTTAGAACCAGGAATGGAGCCAGATGGATTAGAGAGGCCATGTTTCAGTTATGGGTTTTTTATGAGTGTTGTGGAATTATTAAAAGTTATCAGATAGCCTCTCCTGCCTCTCCATCTGAATTTGTAGATGCACACGTATCCTCTGTGCTGCCACTGGCAATTAAATCCTTGCTGTCGCACATTTCGGCATGTGATTCGTAAGATAATAGAACAAGTAGGCCTTGCAACACCTCAAATTGGTAACCTCAGGGCTCATTAACATTTCGTCCTTGTTTCTAACTTTCCTTTCCTGTCCTATTGCTGCCTCTCTGTCTGCTCACACTACAGTAGCGTTGCCAGGGTTCGTACTGTTCTCCTTGTGAAGAGTAGTCCCTCGCTGTGCCAAACGGTGGCTTCCTGGCCAGTGCAAAAGGTGCAGCCATGGGATCAGAGCCAGGTTTACCAAAACGGTCAACATACCCCAGACGGGGATCAAGTGACTTCTACTGAACAGCAGTGGTCACTCAAACAGCCCACTTTATCCCACACAGTGTGACGACGGGACACTGCTGCTCCTGTGGTGATGAGCAAGATAATATGTAGAGTGACAGCCTCACCATCACTGAAGCATGTGAGGAAGGCTTTGGGGCATGAAATAGCTCAAAACACATTTAATATATTTTTTCGTTAACATATAATCATGGTTTATCCATTTTGATGTTTCCTTAGTGTTGGACTGGCTGCCGTTTGGCATATTGCTTATCCAATCAAATATGCTTCTCTCACTGTTATCTCATCAGTATGGAGATGGAAACAAACGTAAGGAGCATGCAACTGACAGACGCATCACCCACACACACACACACACACACACACACACACACACACACACACACACACACACACACACACACACACACACACACACACACACACACACACACACACACGGAACTGTTTCCAACCACTTCACATTCTAGCAGACGTAGGAAAATCTGAAAAATAAATAACTCTTTATAGTTAGTATATAGTCTCTAAATAGCAGTTAGACATAATAAACTTTAATTACTGACTTGAATGAAGCGGCACTATAGTGTTGGTGTAAATGTATCAAGATCTCTCAGTTATTATCAATGTTATTAGTTATCATATTTGGATAGTTCCTGCATAAATTGGTGGTGGCGAAGTCCATAGGAACTTGGCTTGGCAACTGGAAAGTCACCAGTTCAAGTCCCGGAAAGACCAAGTGCTACCGAGGTGTCCCTGAGCAAGGCACCGTTCCCTACACTGCTCCCCGGGTGCCGTACATAATGGCAGCCCACTGCTCCTAATACTAGGATGGGTCAAATGCAGAGAAACCGTTTCGATACATAGTACCTGTACAATAAGTTGAATCTTCTTCTAAATTATAGTCATTTTCCATTACATCGCAAAATGTCCCTTAATCTAGTGTTGTGATGATCCGGTCACATGTGTGTTTGCGTATGTCAAAACCATTTCCCAAATATCATGTGTCAAGAGCAGTGAATTGGGGATGAGAGCTGGGCCCTTCCTTGAATAACCTATAGGCTTCTTTTTACCTGTGTTACGGCCAAGAGATATTGGACCCCAAAGCAAAAGACTTAAGAGAGAGATGGTCAAAAACAAAAAGTTTTATTTAAGCAGAGGCACAGAAAAAATGAGAGTGGAGGCAGGAAGCTGGCTGGCACGGAGACGTCAGGAACAGGAGGCAAAAATCCAAGCAAAAGATCACAGGGACGAGGAGAGCAGCGAGACACACCGGAGGGTCGAACACAAAGGAATTATCTGGCAGGGAAGTGGCAAGAGGACCGGGCTTTTAAATCAACAGGTGAAGAGGTGAGTGGAAACAGGTGAGCCTCGTCTGCTGCTGGGAGGAGCCAGCCAACTCCCTGTCATACACCAGCCCTGCGAGGAAAACAGAGAAGGGAGGGGGGAGACAGGAAAAAACACCAAAAAAACACACAACAAAACCAAAACTAAACAGAATCATCACAACCTGCTCATTTTTACATTTGTATTTGAGCCTTTGTGCCATTTCGTTTGTGTATATAAAAAATGACCGCCATGTGTTTTTTACATTAATATTGCCACTTACATATATACTGTTTTCTCTGTATTCCCTGGTGCTTTCTTTGGTCTGGAGTGACTTGATTGCCATATGTTGATTATTAGTTTATTTTACTGCTGTATATGTCAAAAGCCTGAATTGTATCCTATTGTATTATTAACCTTGTAATGCGGTGCTTTAAGTGAGTCACATTAGCAACATGAGCAGGGATGAAATGGACTATTTGCGATGTGAATTCCACTAAAGTCAAGCTCCTGTCAGCAGGTAATAAAATGTCCTCCGTCTCTAAGGAGTCGCTTAAAGTTTCAAAGATTGGAGCCTGGTTTTCACTTTAAAGACTGCTGCTAAGCTTGAAAGAGTTGATTTATTTGATAATCAACATGTAATTCTGCTGAAACTTCCTCAGATTATACCTCTTCAAAGATCGTCATATCTTTGACCTTTTCTTAATGTTACAACTTCTTTGAAATTACCTTTTTTATAGCCATCTCCAAATCCAGGAACAAAGAACTGCTGACTGATCCTCTGGTCTGTGAACGGTGTCATCTCAAAGTCAGTAACTTATCACATGAATATGGTGAAGTTTGTGGCTATTAATGCAGAATATAGTGCATGTGAGACACAGTATTAGCAAGCAATTTAACAAATGAAATCTCACTGTAGCTCAAATAAGACACCAAAACAGTACATTATACAAAAGCACTAAAAGAGTTGAACAAATAGAAAGTTGATTATAATGATAATACTAAGGGATTACAAAGAGTATGTGTTAATATGGGTAAATATCGGGTACAAATAGATCTGAGATTGATGTGAAGCTAGTTTCATGTTGAGTAAGAGGAAATAAGTAAGAGGAAATAACTCCTACTGTTCCCTGCTGTTGTTGTATCTCATAAGTAATGCCAAAATCTAGTACAATATAACATTTGACACAAAAAACATTTAAAGTCTTTTTAGTTTTTTGTCAAACTAATTTCGTTTATTGAAGACAAGCAATGAAATAGAAATGTTTCAGCCTCCAATGCCCCAGTGTTGTAGATGTCCTTTGTCTAGAATCAAACTCTATTTGTTCCATTTGGTGAATTGTAAAGTGATATTGGGCCCATAAAACACTGCAAACATACACACATCCTACACATACTTGTTAACACTAATTCAGCGCTAACTAACACATTCAACAACATGTCCATGGTTATTTATCAAAGAGGGAAAACAAATAGTAGCCCTGTTATTATTGTTTCATGATTATTTAAAAAAACAAAATGCTTGTTGATTTATTCAGTGGTTGGGGACCACCACAAGGGGTCGCAAGACAAATGGAAAAGGTCAAGAGATGGAAGATGAATAAAAGGAAAAAACAGATTTCTACTGCATATTGTTTTGTATGTATTTTTCGATTTCATTAAACAATAAACAAAGCTCTTTAACCAAGTCTTCTTGAAATTGCAAAAGTTGGAAACCACTGCAATGAACTCACTTAGAGTTAGAAACAACCAAATGTGAAAGCACACACACACACACACACACACACACACACACACACACACACACACACACACACACACACACACACACACACACACACACACACACACACACAC
>NW_011367246.1:300000-300762 GCF_000735185.1 Notothenia coriiceps | reverse complement strand
AACTTATATGATTCTGTTTTCTTCAAGTTTGTATTTTGTTGGTCGAATGCACTTATTGTAAGTCGCTTTGGATAAAAGCGTCAGCTAAATGCAATGCAATGTAATATAATGATGGCTGGCAGAGTTCTCAGTGGATTTATTGAAAGCAGAGCATCGTTCAACATGATCTGGCTTCCATAAAATGCTCAACTTTGACGCATTTAATTATAGCTGTGTTTCAATTTGTGGATACTGTACTTGCCATGCCTCGTGACGGCCCCAGAGCCTGGGGCCTGTGAGTGTGTGAATGTTGCAGGTCCTGCGATGGGGTGGAGCTGAAGAGGCCAATCAGTGTGATCGGGGACACCTGCCCGGAGTCACAGGGTGTTCATTGCTCTCTCCAAGCTTGCTGCGGAAGGACTCCCACCGTGATCCTTTCCCCTCGTCCATCCTCTCCTGTTTTCGGTGTTGCCAAATAAAGTGCCGTGGTTTTTTGGAAACTTTGAGCGTCTCTCCACATTTTTCTGTTGTGGCCAACGGGGCGGTCATAACAGTGAACACTTGCATAGTGTGGTAATATACAATGCAGTGTTGTCTGAAATCGAACTCTTCTGCTGTGCCCTCACTAAAAGATTGCTGCTGTTAGCTAGCTGGGTAGCATTATCGTTTGTGGTAGCAAATCATTACAGATTGCTAACACAATCAAAATGAAAAGGCTTCATCTTTTCGGCACTGGTTTGTGGTATGTTTATTAAATACAGAAAGAAAACTCACACATTTAAC
>NW_011367246.1:289782-299990 GCF_000735185.1 Notothenia coriiceps | reverse complement strand
CCTGGGGCCTGTGAGTGTGTGAATGTTGCAGGTCCTGCGATGGGGTGGAGCTGAAGAGGCCAATCAGTGTGATCGGGGACACCTGGCCGGAGGTGCTATTTAAGCCCAGCTGCCTGAAATCGAACTCTTCTGCTGTACCCTCACTAAAAGATTGCTGCTGTTAAAGAGCTGGGTAGCATTATCGTTTGTGGTAGCAAATCATTACAGATTCAATCAAAATGAAAAGGCTTCATCTTTTCGGCACTGGTTTGTGGTATGTTTATTAAATACAGAAAGAAAACTCACACATTTAACTTTTAATTTAACCGGAGCAACGACAATCATGGCCTGTCACGCAACTTCCGCCATGTATCCAAGATGGCGATTATTGAGTGTCAGAAGTGTCCAGACTCAACTTTATTAACGTCATGAGTGCACCATCTGGGTACTCATAATGCATTATACCATACTTTGCATTGGGACGCACTTATGCACTTAGTGTCTATCTAATATACATGTTTAATGCTTCTCAATATACTTCTGTGCATACATTTGCTATTTTAAGTACCTGCTTGAATAAGAAAAAAAGGTGTCATTGGTGCATAATGAATTTGATTTAATGAATGGGTTCTGACACACTTCACAGTGCTAGAATGACACGAGACAAGTAGGTGCAAGACAGAAAATAACAGGATAGCCTCGAGGGTTTCTTACCCCACAAAGAAGGGTTTGGGTTTTCTAACAGCTGAGATCAGCGGTGTTATTCTGTTATTCTGTTGCAAGACCAAACACAACTGTCACTGTTTCTGTTAGATTTAGTTAAGGGGTGTGAGGCAGAACAGTCACTAGAGTCCCTGCTCTGGCTAAACCCAGTTTGTCTGTCTGTCACTTTTCATTTTTGGAAGCTAAAGTTAACATGTCTCTTGGCTGTCTCCTCATGTTGTTGTTAGTTGGGGGTCACTGTCTTTGTTAACAAAATAATTTATTTTTTAGTACTTCAAAAGCATTAAGTTCCAAGGTAAATGCTCTCCTGTCAAATCTGTTATATTCTCTAATACATGTTTTGAGTGATGGAAAATGAATCTTTATGTATTCTTTCCTTTAAACGTGTGGTTTGTCAGTCTTGCACTCCCGCCAGACGGAGCTAAAAACAATAAATCTAGTCGTTTTTCCCTTTTGTCAAAAGCAGAAACCGAACAAAAATAAGAGTTGTTGCTTGTTAAACAGCACGATGTTGTGATGGGTTCATTCCAGGATAGTGTTTTCTCCTTCATCCTGTCTGTGTGGGGGCTGAGAGCCAGCACAGCCTAAAAAACGAGGTCAAGCATAACGAGACATTGTAAACAGAAATAATGTGACTATTCAGTTACGACTATTATGGGACATGGAGAGAAACCTGATTCTCCATTTTTATCTTTTGAGAATAAATATTTAATTTGGTTTGGATTATATTTATTCATCATATAACTTAATACATTTGTATGTTGGCTTTCAAAAAGATACTCATTTAGAAGATATGGCCTTCATTGTAAGGATGAAGTCAGTGCCCTGAAGTGAAAGATGTTCACTTGCTGGGGTAAAATATGGCAGTAGACAAGTAGATGGAACCACAAACTGCAAACTGACCTTACTGCATATTTGTCATAATGAATAATATGGGTGTCCTCACAAGCCCATCAATACTTAGTTTTGAGTGGTCTTTGCCAATTAAATGGGCTTTATCAGTGGTGATCATTTCCAATCGTATTGCATCTGATGGGCCAAACTGCACCCACAAGGTTGTAAAAGTTTAAATGTTTTAAACACAAACAAAGTGACTTCTTAAGGTTTGGATTTAGTCATAGATTGTGGTTTTTCAGGCAACCAGAGCCTCTATTTTAGATTCAGAGATGAAACAAGGAAACAGAGGGGATGACATGCAGCAAATGGTCCCAGGCCAATGTACTAGGCCCCTTCTGACCCACATTTATGAGGCTAATAACCCACGATCAACATTCAACCGGTTGAGATGTGTCACTATATAAACATGGATCCCTCTCTGTGTAGGTGTCTCACAGGCACAGCACACACTGATTAGAAAGCAACCATCAATATAAAACTACAGAATGACAATAACATGTCACGCACAACTATGAATCACCTAATGAATGTCAAGTGTATTTGTGGAACACTGCACGCAGAGTGATTACAATATAATAGGTTCTAGTTTCATTATTCAGATTACATTAAACAGGGCATATTAAGATTATTTTCCGGTTCATTTTGTATTTTGAGAAACTCCTTCTGGTGTGGAGTTTGGGAGTTTAGAGCGATTGCAGACCATTTACATGCACAACAACCTCAATAAAAGGGAGAACCCAAAAAGCATAATAGGGCCTCTTTAAATAGGTAAATCATCTCCCTCCAACATCCAATCATGGCCATCCTGATGTGACCTTATTTGTTGCTGAGCAGAAGTAGTCCTGCATTGCTACATAGATTCAATTGGTATGCAAATGATGAGCTAGCTATGCTCTTACTGCATACATAAAAGGTGCAAGATAATGTACAGTAAATTAGATTTAAAAAGAAAGTGCAATTTACTGTAAGACTGTATCAATTCGTTCCAGCAGTTAACAGATGTTTTTTTTAAATATGTGATGCAGTGGTTATGTTTCCCTCGGTAATATCAAAGCCTTTAAATAACATAATGATTGTCATGATGGCAACTTGAGATATACCATGTTTGTTTATATGAAACAGCGGTGTTGGGTATGGATCCAGACGCGTCAGCTGATTCTCAAATCCGAACAATCTGAGACAGCTGCACTCGCCCACTTAGAGGTTTTGTGTCTTTACTACCCTAGTTGTCTTGCTTTACACGTACATGTAGATTTACAGCTTGAGGCACAACGCTCTGCCAGCAGATGGACCAGATAACCCCGTATCAGCCTTTACAGCTCCACAGTTATAGCATCACACCCTGCAGAAAACAAAGCTTTTGTTTGTGCAGCGAAAACATGCCACATAGAATAAAAGAAGAGGATGATGCAATAAATGAATGGATAATATTCCTATCTGTTATTTAAAAAAAAAATGCACTGCTTCCTTTTTGTTTCCTCTTACAAATAGATGATTTTCTCATAAATGAGTAGAAACCTTGAACAGTTCGTCTAAAAAGCAATAAACGCTGGAAATTACCTTTAAACGGTTTTCTGCTTTCACATCAACACAGCTTATCTAAGCCCATTTATTATTATTGGATGGATATCTGTTTTTGTTTTCCTCGTCTGGTCTCATAAGCTAATCAGATATAAGATGGACATCCGTTTTGTAACATCCTGGAGAGACATCTTTAGTATCGCCCAGTGCCATAAAGTTGGGTTTTACTATTCTCAATAAAAACATTAAAAAGGACGATGGAGTCCACTGATTTAACTAACAGGCAAATTCCCTCTCATTATTCTGACGTTCTTTGACACAACTCAGAAGTAGAGATCAGCAGAATAAAAGAGATGGCAAGAAAACTAAAGGACTTGAAATTCATATCCAGATCCATTTCACTGCATGACCTGCAGTTGTGAGTTGAGGCAAAAAGCAACACACAACACCACAGTATGGATTCATCTGGGCCAAAGGGCCAAAAGGCAAGGTTGAGTGTTTTCTTTATCACTAGAAGCTTCTTGAGTAGAACATGATGAGGGAGCAGAATAGCAAAGGTAGGGGTTTCTGTTCAAAATACATACAGAGTATTTTTGTGCCAACTTTTCAGGCCGTGCAGTCAGAAACATGAAATTGGAGAAAATCCAAGAAACACCAGATGTATTAGTGTCTGAAGCCATGCATAGAATTAAAAAGTTAGATGACATTCACGCTTAGAAAGGGAACGAACACAGAAGGGGGAAATAATCAGATTAGCAGTGTTTATTTCTAAGGTAGGAAATTGCAACACTGAAGCAGCAATACAGTGCACACTCAATCATTCTGGGGCTGAGAGCGAGAATAGATATGACATGAAAGACAAACGTATTTGACAAAGGAGACACTTAAGGTAAACAGACTATAATTGTGTTATTCCCAATAATACTCTGTGATTAATCATGATGGATCACAAGTTTGAAATGGTGGGAGATAAAACAATAGACGTTTGGTGTTGTAATAAAGAAATGCATGACAAACTGATGAGAGAAATCAGAAGGCTTTTTAACATCTCAGCTTAGTTTCGATGATTTCTGAAGTATCAGTATGAAGCAATTTTCCAACACCAAGACAAAGCCGATGTAACATATTCATATAGTGATGACCCTCCAAACCTTGTAATGCGAGTAATTGCGTACGTTTTTAAAAAAAGTTTCCAGAGAAGCTTTAACGCTTAACACTGACAGGCCTTATATTTCG
Source organism: Notothenia coriiceps (assembly GCF_000735185.1). Taxonomy (NCBI): domain Eukaryota; kingdom Metazoa; phylum Chordata; class Actinopteri; order Perciformes; family Nototheniidae; genus Notothenia; species Notothenia coriiceps. The sequence goes on along the minus strand of NW_011367246.1, from coordinate 295,634 downwards.
TAAGGATTGCTACATGAATGCTTAACCCACAGCTTCATGCCTAACACCAAATGTGAAGCATCTATCTGCTTAAGAGCCATAAAGACTTCCATGACTTCTGACTTTAAAGGCAACTCACTTTTGAGGCTCAAGATTTTGATGAGTGGAAGCTGAATAAACAAATGCAGCTTGTATGACTCAGCATATATTATGTAGTGGGGTCAGCACTGTGTCAGTTTTAAGCAAAGTAACATTTCTCTAATACACTGTTTTTGTTCAAAAATAAAAAAAGCTGATTTCAGGTGCTTGCACAAACGATAAAAAATACCTACGAAAACTCAGCAACCGGCACATTGTTACGAATAATAACATTGGTCACCTGCTTTAACAGTTTGTTTACAGAAAAAAAATACATACAAATATCTCGAGCTGTGGTCCTGAAGGGGAAATGAAAGGTGCTAATAGACAGCAGCTCACATATGCTGCAGAAAATAGAACCAATACTCATTATAACAACTCATTAGACAATGATGGAGGAAATTCAGAGGACACTTTAAGCCAGATGTATTACACTAATAAGCTGTCTATTGTACATTAACTACAGCTATAAGACTCATAATGATAGTCTAATGACTATGCTAATTAAACCGATTCTCTATGTAATGCTAATTGCATTATATAATTTAAGTGCAATAAACTGTGCTTTATATAAGCATGTTTAAACAAGCAGGAGCATTTTTGTTGTCGTGGTATTATTGTTTGGTGTAGTTGGATTTTCATTTTGCATCTGGGTATTGGAAGTGTCGCACTGAGGCTAACTGAATTGTTGTGCTGAATATTTTAAAATTAGATGTTTTCAAGAAGTTGCACAAAAATTGAAACCTTTGCTCACCCCCGAGAGCGGAGTTACCATGGCGACGAGGACTCTGTGCAGAGATAACTCGGTTGACACTCAAAAGCTCCCCACTGTATGAAGACTAATAATAAGTTGCAGGAAATAAAAAAGGCACTTTTAGCCTTCGGTAAATAAAGTCTGGTTCAGTGATGTCATGTCTAAGTCAAAGAAGTGGGAACTCATTTCCACTGGGGTTCAAGGTTTGAAAAAAAGATAAAACGGACTATATAAAAAAGAAACCAAACATAACAACCAATACCAATTCACACATAAGATCCTTAATAACATACGGTACCATTCATTGTTAGATTTGTAGCTCCACATGCAGTTTTCCTTACTGCCTGATATAACAGGGTTTTCCATACTGTACTTTTTACATAAGATCAGAACCTGATTTGTCTGAATCTTACTTTTGGCGTAAGCCCTCATACCAAAATGCCGATTTTCCATGTAACATTTTAAAGTGATGCCAGAGAACAATATTTCCATTTGTCAAAAACAGTATAGTTACTCCGCAAATCTGAAAATCGTTTCAAATAGACCATCAGACGGCTTTGTTTTTACGCAGCTCCGATGCAACGTTGTTGTTTACGCGTGCCACGCCATCTTGTTTTACGGGCGTCACGTTCTCGAGACAATTGATATATCAGGTGGCGTGTGGTGCAGTTGGTGTTCGGATCAGGGGGTCACAGGTTCAAACCCCACTGCAGTCAGCGTGTCGTTGTGTCCCTGGGCAAGACACTTCACCCCAAATTGCTCCTGTGGGGATTGCCCACTGTATTGAGTAAAAAGCGTCTAAAAAGTGACATGGAATTTAATGTAATCTTATAAAGATCAGCCGACTCCTTTTTTTTTATCAAATGTTTTTATTCACACACATTTAGTAAATTACAATGTACAATCACAACACAAATTACAAAAAATACAGAAAAAACAAACAACAACAATCAGACAAGAGGACAAAACTAAAAAATTATAAAAATAAATAAACTCCCAATCCCAGGACCTCTCAGGACCAATGACTGCAAACAAATATATCGGTTAAGATAGCTAGATCCCCTCCTTCAAATGTTCAGCTGTCGACACCCATAAACCGAAATTGGACTCCTTAACTCCAATCACGCGTGGACAGTTCCATGTAGACTACGTCAAGAAACGTTAGTAACCAGCAGGTCACTGAGAGCTTGTCGGGTTGTTTCCACCTCATAGCAACCAATTTCTTGGCAGCCGTAAGGCCAGCATAGAGAGGTATTTTCTGGGACCCAGTAGCTGAGATAAGTCATTTAAAAGAAAAACAGACACAGGTACATTCAAAGAAAATATGTGGGACAACTTAGAGGAGACCCCGTTCCAGGCGGGCATTCCCAGAACATATGGAGAAATGTAACAGGAGCCCCCATGGAGCACAGGGTACACCGAGCATCTGCCAGAAGACCCATCATATGCAGCCGTCCGGTTCAGTAAGTTCTGTGCGATAGTCCAGGTGGATTGTTGGTGGTCGGGATTGCGAGACGCCTGCCGAATGTTAGCCCAGACTGAATCCCAGTTCAAAATCGGGTCTCAATTCTGGGACATCCTTCCTCCACAGTCCATCTAAGGGAAGGTCAAAGATCAGCTGACTCCTATAACCTTTCACCAGCCAGCGCAGGAGCTTTGACAGTTGATTTTGTTGGAATATTTTACTATCTACATTTGCTGTCTCACCTTTTAAGAACAATACAAAAAGAAAAAATTCATTTCCCCCTCAGGTAGCCTCAGAAAGCCTCAATTTACATCAAATAATTCCACTTTTCGCCCCATACTGTTACTATTTCCCTCATACTATATGTTTCTAGAATAACCCCTGTATAGCGCTTAATTTATAAATATGAACATGAAAGAGGCATAATAGCCCCTTTAAATCTTCTTTACGTGGCATCATATAAGCATCCCTCATTATGTCAGATATTACATCTAAACTGTTCCAATCCAAAGTGTTAGACTTTGTATCTGGCGTATACAGAGAGGTTGAAACAAGGTTTATTCGATTGCACATCCAATTGATTAGCATTTCCCAGACTAATACGTGAACCAAGGAGCAAATCTTTTGTCTTATGCATAAATCAACAAGGATAATCACATTATGAAAATCAGGTTGATGAGGTGCTTCTCCCTCACTGCTTCAGTCAGGAGAATATGCTCCGTGACAAAACAAAAAAAGCTCTGCTAATGTGCTATTTCAGGTGCCAGGGAACGTCGACGGCTGGAATATAATGAAGCGAATCATAAGTCTCTGCTGTCACGTTGCCTCATTCACTCAGTCATGAGATGTTAACCACATCCAACGAGCGCTCCTCTCAGCCAGTCAATGAGTCGCTATGACAACGGCTCTTGACAAGGAAAATCAGGTTTGATGTCTTGAAAAAAAAAAAAACCCACCGTGGATCAAAAGAGAAGCTGGAAAAGACGCCCGTCCAGACGGAGCTTGTAGATGTGATTCGGATCATCTGCTTCCGTTTTGTCAAGAGCTGATGAATAACTTGTGTATTCAGAGACGATGAGCATCAGTGTCAATGTGGGACGAGTTTCCCTTCATCCATTAACCTCTGGACGGGTGGCCGTGAACTCTGACCCCCGCAAGTCATTATCGATGCTTTCTAATTAGACTTTTGCTTCCCTTTGATGCCTTATATTGTTGTTCACCTCTGTGGCTTGCGTGCCCTTTGGAAATAGCAAAAATCATTTCTTCCCATGCCGTGATTTACAGTTATTGCGAGCCGAGGCCAGGATAGGTAATTTGGAGATGAAAATGAGCTGGGACAGGAGGAGAGTTCAAGTCTGTAACTCATTTCCACCTGCACTTCCTCCCCATCCCACCAATGAGAGCAATAACTCAAGTCTCTGTATCCTCAGCTGACTACGCAGCCCTTCGTTAGAACCTCACATCTCCGGGCATGTTGGTCTCAAGGTTGTCTCTCTCGAGAAAGAATATGAACCTGTGAATGCCGAGCGGAGAATTGTACACATCAAAAATACATGCTCAGGTGGAATTACACAGCGCTGTGTTCGCAAGTACATTTCAGTCACACTGCAGGCACCTCTCAGAAGCTTTGAAAATGTCTAGAAAAGATATGGAAAGTAACCTGCAGTGAAGATCAAACGTAATTGAGCCAGGTAATGTGCCCGTTTCCCAGCATGCCAGCAAATCCTGCAGAATGTCCAAATGGATATTTTGTTTGATTCAGCAGAATCACTGTGATTAAAGAAGGTGTAGTAGGAGGGGTTTTTCTAGGCATTTCTTTGCACCATAAATATTCAGGGTATCGTAGCACATCCACGTCCTATCCTATAATGCACGGCTTCTCCTTCTCTTATAATGATCTTGAAAAAGAAATCTACAGCTACCTCCCGGTGGTGGACCTCAGGCTGTAAGTAAAGCCTCACACCTGGCGCAGGGGGCCAGTAAACATCGATGATTTGTTCCCAAACGCCTTGAAACCACCAACCTTTTCCCCGAGGCTACAGAGGAGTGTGTGTGTGTGTGTGTGTGTGTGTGTGTGTGTGTGTGTGTGTGTTGTTGGCTGCACATGAGTGTTTTTGGGGATGTTGAGGAGAAAAGAAGAGGGATGAATTCATCTGTGCTGCGAGTGTGTTTGGAAAGNCCACACACACACTAATATACACCAGGTGAGCAATCAAATCTCGTCTACTAGAGCCGTCATTCTATCCACTTTATCTAACTATTGCCTTTTTTGTTACTTTCCAAACACACTCGCAGCACAGATGAATTCATCCCTCTTCTTTTCTCTTTTCTCCTCAACATCCCCAAAAACACTCATGTGCAGCAGCCAACAACTATCACACACACACACACACACACACACACACACACACACACACACACACACACACACACACACACACACACACACACACACACACACACACACACACACACACACACACACACACACACACACACACACCTTGAAGCTGAGTTGGCAACAAATGTGATATTTGTATAAATATGAGGAAGGAAAATGCAAAATGAAAATGTGCACCCATATCCCATCATGTTCCATGAGTATATTTGATTTATTATTTGTTTTTTTTGTCATAAAGTTGCAATTTAAATTTGTATTTACTACTACGGTTTTAAAAATTTCAACTTATTAGTAATTTAAAGCATCTATTTTAAGTTAATGCTTACAACCATTTATCCATAACTTTAACCTTTCTAATTAAAACCTTTATCCAATATATTAGCTTTTTAACAATTATTTTAGCTACTGTTTTGACTGTTTGTTCAATAATTGTTACCGTCAACCTTTTAACCACTACTATTAAATATTATGAATACATTATTGAAATCCAAAATAAAAAAAGTAGCTACTGACCCGTTGCTTTTAGCTCAACATTTTCCAGGTATGTGTTAACTTCTCTGCTCGTTCCTTCCCACGCACTCATTTGCAACACGTCGTGTTCAAGTGTTACAGCAGACCAAGTGGATATAAACACACAAATGAGTTGTGGTTCTCTACAACCTGTACAAGTACCTAATGGCGAGTGCAGAAGTCTATTCAGGGTATTAGTACCCCTGATTGGGTATTACAGATCTACGTGTCCATAGCAGGTAATGCCATGTAACGACTAAAAAGGCAAAAAATATCTGTCTCATATATTATAATAAATTAGGGCTCAAAGGAAAGAGAAGTCCAATGATGGATGGAAGAAGCCTTTTTTGAGCCAGCAATAATCTGAGAATAATCTAAGACAGTGATTCTCAAATGGGGGTACGCGGACCCCTAGGGGTACGTTGGGGTACTGCAGGGGGTACGTGAGATTTAAAAAAAAAGGTTAATAAAAAAAAATACCATGCATGATTACAAAAAGAATCTTAGTACAATAAGTGAAATAGAAAACACAATTGTATATAAAATATTTCTAGAACCACCAAGGGGGTCCTCATATAAACATGTCAAATTTGTGTATTGTATTT
>NW_011367246.1:274399-289757 GCF_000735185.1 Notothenia coriiceps | reverse complement strand
AAAGAAAAGAGAAGAAAGGAACAACAAATAAATATATAGTTAAAGTTAAAGTCAAATAATACAAAAACAATCACACATGAAAAGCCAGATTGAAGAGGTGAGTTTTTGTGAGTTTTTTGAAGGTGGTGAGGTCGGTGCAGTCTCTGATGGGTTGTGGGAGTGAGTTCCAGAGGGAGGGGGCAGCGACGGAGAAGGCTCTGTCCCCCCAGGTCCGGTGATTGGTGCGGGTGGGGATGGATAGGAGGTTGGCTTCTGATGAGCGGAGGCAGCGGGAAGGGGTGTGGTGGTGCAGCAGGTCTGTGAGGTAGGGGGGGGCCTGGTTGTTGAGGGCTTTGTAAGTTATGAGGAGGACTTTGAAGTGGATTCTTTGACGGACGGGGAGCCAGTGGAGGTTCTGGAGGATGGGAGTGATGTGGTCTCGGGAGCGGGTGTGGGTGAGGAGGCGGGCAGCAGAGTTCTGGATATGTTGGAGTTTATTGAGGAGGTTGGATGGTATGCCATAGAGGACGACTTTTGACCAAGGCTTCATTAGGTGTCCCTAACCCTCTGCTTGTGATTGTGTCAGAGTACGTGTGTGCAAGGACGTGCACGTGTTTCCCTCTTTTGCTTTGTGCGTAGTGTCAACAGAACCCCAGGGGGTCCAGCAGAAGCTCGTTTGATTGCAGCCTCACAGCTGGCTCACGATGTAAGGTAGCTGGCTGCCAGTGAAATGAAGAAAGGGAGAGAAAGTGAGGGGGGAATTGAGGAAGGGAGAGGAAAGGTGACCTGATAAATAGTGGAGGAAAGGGACAACTTTTATTGTAAACCCCTAACAAAGGAGAGACATGCGATAAAATTAGGAGGTTAGAACAGAGATGAGGGCAGGTGTGCTGTATCAGAGTGAAGCAGGGGGGGAGGAAAGAGTACACCTGTCCTTCAGTGATCAAACACACTCTCTGGCACTCAGGGACTCTCAGATATATTCCTGCACACACTCAACACATTAGTTCAGATACAGTATATGCTGCGAGCACAACTATAGTGTCCACACAGATGGTATTTCCTGGGTTTTACTGTGGGGTTTAAAGGCAGGCTGAGGCCCTCGCTCAGTTTGACTGCTGTGGTCGGAGCATCGTGCTGTTGGGCAATTGGGCAATGGCATGGAATAGCCTAATTCTGAAGCAGATGACTGGATGTCCACACCAGAGGGAAATGGAGACAGAGAGGCTGGAAGACACGGTGGAGACAATGAGAATTTTTAGTTTTGGTATAAACAATGAACTGCTGATGAGGAAATTCTCTGATATAAACGCAAGTTAACAAACAATCACATTGAGGACTGATGTCATCTACCGTGGCATGCAGTGTTAACATTCCAGACTGTTTTGGCTGGAGTGCGACTACTCGGAGAGAGAAATTCACAGAGAAAAAGGAGACTTAGAGAGGGAGGTTTAAAGAGGCGAAGCGGCAAGAGAGAGGAGGGAGAGGAAGCAAGACAAAGAGACAGATGAGAGGGGAAACAGGGAGAAAAGCAGACCGTGTTCTCTGGCTGCCAGGTGATTGTTAGGGGGCGAAGAACAACCTGTTGCTAACATTTCACATCCTGCTGTTCAATTTGGACGAAAAAGGCTTTCTTGCACATGCATTTGTATGCGTACATTTCTGCATGTTTATTTAAATCGGAAAAGGATCATTTCCTTATCATCAGGATCTTTAATAATAAGTAATGTGGTATATTTGCATGTCAAATCAAACTAGTGTGGTACACCCCAAAAATGGTACAATTATTTGTGTATTTACTTTTATTTATTTTTGCTAAACAGTGAATTTATTGTTTTGAAAAGCCCAACATTATCTATATTTATTTTGGTGACATTCATATCATTTTATGGTTTATCTGTACTGTTTGAGAAACAGTGAGAGTAAGTAGCGCCAAGGTGGAACCTTTGGCAGGTGAGCGGTGACATCTGGGTTATCTTAGGGGGGACACTTCCGCCCCCTCCTCAGAAGCAATCCAGACAATCAACCGGATCCTGTGTATAATTCTTGCTGCTGCACTTTTCTGTTTTCTACAGATATCATTTATTGTTGCTGTGGTACCCAAGCTTTTGGGACCTGTAACACTAGTATATTAACTTTTGGGTGTTAGGGTGACCTAGTACTTAAAATGAGACGCATATTTAGTTTTGTGTCATTGGGACATTTTTGCCTTTGTGTGTTATTCTAGCAGATAATCGGACATTAACTTTGGCATTGAAGGATCTCAGGTTTGACCTCAGGGACGCTAGCTGTTTCTCTGTGCTTCCAATCTTTAGCTAGCTAGCAAAGCATTTCATTGCTATACTTAATATATCAACTGAATACATTTATACTGATTATATAGGTTGTGATTAGTACACAAATATTGAAAATGCAATTGTTGGGTGTGAAGTTGTCCTGGGGTTCTGCCCGATTTGACTCACTCACTTTTGTTAGCAGGTGCTTTTTTGTTTCGATAAACACTGCTACCCCCTCACTACTAGACGGTCTTCTCAGCTAATCGTCATTGTGTCATTCTGCTGTGATATCATCTCCTCAGGACACAATCCTTTTATCAGAAACATTAACAGGTACTATCCACAACACTTGCTAAAGGGAAAACCAAAAAAGAGCGAGTCCAGTCCAGACTTGCTGTAACATGCAGTTTGAATGCTACATTTGGAAAGAAATGAGCTAACCAGACTTCTGTAAACAGTTGTTCATCTTAGCTTGAAGCTAGCAACATAAGCCGCTACGAGCATAACACCCAAATGACAAAATTACACTGGTATCAAACTTCCAGCTATAACATAAGACTTATTTAACCCTGATCTTCACCTTCTTCCACATCAGATGAATAACCTCTTTAATAATAATAATACATTTTATTTCTATAGCGCTTTTCTTGAACCCAAAGACACTTTACATTTGGGAGGGAGGGTAGACAAACAACAAAACCAAAAAGAAACAAAGAAACAAAACAGAAAAGCAGTCAGGAGGAAGTTGGTTGAGGGGGGGGTGGGGGCTTATGGATACAGAGTTGAAGAGGTGGGTTTTGAGGCGGGACTGGAACAGGGTGAGGGACTCGGACTGCCACAGAGAAGGCTCTATCCCCGAAGCTCCGGAGTTTGGCCTTGGGGATGGAAAGCAAACCGGCTGAGGTGGATCCGAGGGACCGGGGTGGTTGGTAGAGGATGAGGAGGTCAGTGAGGTAGGGAGGGGGCCAGATGGTGGAGGGCTTTGTAAGTGAGGACCAGGAGTTTGTAATGGATGCGGTGTGAAACGGGGAGCCAGTGTCTTTCCAGTCTTTGCATTTGAATAGTCACTACCGACCTTAGAATTACAACCAAATGACGGACCTTATATTGTGACTGCTTGAGAATTGAAGTGTTCTTGAATAACCGTTTCAGAATAATAGGCATGTCTTGATGTCACATTTGGAAAGGGAAATTAACCAAAGCTCCCGCATTAATTGCCAACCTGATCATCATGAATGAAGCATGAGCCCAGTCAACCGGTCTCGTCACCTGAAGGGCTCATTGCATTTTAATGTACGAAATGTGCTTTACAAATGTAAGTTTGTCTGAATAATTGAATCATTTCTTATTCAAAACACCGGGGAACATTAAAACCTCTCTGAAGCAGCCCTTGTGGCAGCGCTGTAATGACGCCTTCAAGGACACGTCAGGTCCAAACTGTTAAGCGAACAGTTTATTTTTTATTATTTTCTTGACAGGTCTCTTTGATTACCTTCTTCCTTGACCGTTAATCTGCTGCTGGCCTTCCTTTCCTCCTCCCCATATAATACTGCATCACCTCCAGTTGCTAAGCTGCGCTTTCAGGTTGAGCTGTTTTAACATCCGGCCGTTGATCATATTCAGTTTAATTACTTCTGCGTGTACCGGAGGATTATTCGAAGTTATGACCTGATGCATATTCAATAAATTGAGTGAAACAGCAAATGGAAATTCGTATAATGCCTGTTCATCTGTGAATTTATGCAAGATCGAATGACCTTCCAATCTCATCTTTCTCAATTGCAGGTAACAGAAAACAGCAATCTTAATGATATTAGCTGAAGAAAGCCTTGCATGCTGACGGCTGCTTCGTATACTTGTCCTTAAAGAAACTATGAATAATTAAAATCTCTGCTCGAGCTATATACAGTAGCTTTTACATTTTTAATACCACTTATAATCTCAAAGGAGTCCTGGAAAGTCATGTTTCATGCACGTCCCTGCTTTTTGTAACCAACCCTGGAATGACATATGTTCTAGAATAATGCAAAACAGGAAACAAAGGAAACATCACAGGATCCGATAGACCACCAGTTGAGTGATTCAGATATGTCTTGGCTTCTTGCACCACAGAATGGAAAACAAAGAGTTACATCTCCCGAGGGCAACAAATGTCTCTGAGCAGTTGTTTTCTGAATGTACAGTAGTCTGTATTTCTTTTTAATGTGAAGGGCAAGAGGCTTGGCTGACAGAAAAATGACAATGAAGTGTACCTCGCTTGACACAAATCCAGAATTTATGTTTCCAATATGGTTGCATTTTTTCTCCCCACCCTGCTCAACTTGTTTCGATTTGTATGGCTTGGCTTTTAATGTCTACTGAGATAAGGCAGACATATTTTTTTGTTGTTGTTTCCAATCCGCAGAAGATCGATGAAAGTCCGGTCCTGACCTGCGGAGAGAAACGGCCGCTCGGGCCGCTCAATGTTTTCTTTATTTACTCATCAATGATGTTTACAAGCAGCTACTGTAAGAGATTGAAGTTGCTACATCAGGGACTGGCTTTTATTACCCGGGGGTCTTTTTTGCATTCCTGGCTGTCCACTGCGAAAAAGCTTTCCATTGATTGTCTCAGAGCAGGCAGGGGAATTGGAAACATGCACCGGCTCTGAAAAGACACGGCTGTGTTAGTTTTCTCTGTGGGATGCATCAACCTCTAAACTGGGTGTTAACAACGACCAAAGTGACCAACGTTTTCTTCCTCTTTTGTTCTTGGCATCGCACTCCTTTTGTGTGTCTGGCTGTGAAATTCCAGCTGTGCACACCATGCTCTGGGGGTATGTTTCCGTGTGTGCACGCATAGGCAGTAGTTATATTTTGCACACATGCACAAGCTCACCTCTTCTATACACTTCACTGAAGTGAACTGTGTGCACATTTATTGGCTTGTGGTGCATTACGGGAGAATTAACGGACTGAATAAGTTAAGCTCTCGCTGAGCTAATTAAAACAGCTTGCTCTTGCAGTGATGGCAGGGCTGTAATTAATTTCTGAATGGACACATTTTGGACACGAGGATGTTCTGAGGACTACCAATGTCAAAACATCCTGTGTTTCGCTAAAGGTACCATTCTTAAAAGGGATTAATAAATGTTGAGCGGAACATAAATTAATTTCCAAGTCAGTTAATAGCTGCAGGCTCACTGTTTATCATCCTTTAGCTCAAAGAGATTTGCTTGCTAATGACTGATGAACAGATTTCCTTAATTCAAAGGCAGGAAATATGAAATATCTCTCACAGCCATCTTCGTTGACATTCTTTAAAGGCCTGTAAACATATTGCTCACAGTAATAGTTAATTAATTCAGAGGGTATATCATATTCCTGTATAATATGGTCAGGGGGAAAGATGTTGCCAACAAGTCGTCCTTGCCAGCAGCCTTATCATCATTCAATAATGATTTTAGACGACCCATGTGGTGCCGACTGAACGGCCTCACTCGCAGAATACTAAAATGCGTATCCACCCGTGGCTGCCAAGTGGTGTGTGTGTGTATACGTTAGCATGTATGCCACACACGGCAGGTAATCTAAGAAAACGCCTGACCCAGAAAGCAGTACATGGACTGCGAGGCAGTACCCTGTCGAGCTCTCCACCCCTCCATTCATTTCCATCAAGACCTATAATAATGCTTGTACTGCCGGCTGAAATTGCTTTCTGCCTTTCGGGTCAGTACGACTGGACTGAGGGATGGGGGAGGGTGTTGTTTCTGTGTAAGTGTTTCCCGCTTCTTCTTTTCGAGGTGGTTAGCAACCGGGGCTTGTGGTCAGTCACCATGCTGGGGTCATATTAGTGAGGTGATTTATACATGTTGGATATCCCAGGCAGTGGTTGTAATAGAGGTTTACGACAGAATGATAGAGTGGCCTCCTGGTGGACTGCGTTTCTTTTTTTCTGATACTTTGCCAAGCATTGAATTTATCGGCAGCCCTGTGATGTGATAATGCACTCTGACACATATATATTTTTTCCATTGGGGTGCTTTTCATGAGCAACAGCATGAAATAGCAAACTTGATTTCTCTCTTTCTATCTGGGTAGCCAAACAGTTGTGTTTATATGGAAGGGAGGAAAGTGAACCCTGTGCTTGCTGCGAGAAACAAGAAGTGATTCAGTTTCTATGGCAGCCATGATTTGAAAAAACAGACAAAACATTTAGTTGGGCAAAAAGTCCACTGTGGCTAATTTGCATGCAAAACCTGCATGCAGTGTGATTGGTCGCAACATAATTGGTAGCTTTCCTTTGACAGCGTGCTGATTGACCCCCCGTGACATTTTCGGCCATGTCGCATCGGCTTGTCTGGTTCTGCTCGAGAAATCGCAACCAATCATGCCGAGTTATGCAGAGAGCTCTTAGAAATGTGAAGAGCTGAAACTGTAGGGGAAGCAGCTCGGGAATCAGTTGAATCCCAATTGTGAAAACTTTGAAATATTCTCCCTCAGAGTTTACACTCGAGGCCTGACTGCATTGATTTTTCCAAAAGAGCTCACTGATGGAAGCAGTACACTTAGAGTTTGTTCTCACACTCATGGTGCATTTTGATCACCGCTAAGGGCGAGTGTTAAAATGGGTGATTAAGCAGGAGCTGATTGTCCTCTCCATTTTTGAAATATGTAAAGAGAAGCTATATGCTGTATCAGCTCCAATAACAGCATTGTCATCTACATCTTTTTCACTAGTAGGAGAGAACCACCCTTACTCTGCCAACTTCAGTGTTAATGACAGGCCACTGCTCGTATACCAAATGCTTTTTGTTTTAAAGGAATAGATTTGAGAAATGTGTTGTTTTTATTGCTGAAAGATCTGTGGATTTAATATTATTGCTAAATATTAATCTAAAGCCAGCAGACAGTTGGCTTAACCTACTTAGCTTAGCATAAAGACTTGAAACAAGGGGACAAGCTATAGTCTGGCTAAACTATCGTTTTTTTCAATCCAGTTTAGATTTGACAACGCCTACTTCTGGATAACTAAAGCATCAATACAGAGTCATTACTTTTCCAACACTCTGAGAGTATATTTAATATTCCGCCTGCCCAGGACTGGGTTGGAAAAACCGCCAGCCTTGCTCTCTCCTAAGGTAAACACCAACAAAAACCCACCTTCTGGCACGTCTAATGCTCAATAATTAATACCTTAAATCCCTTTTGTTAATTAAAAAAAGTGTAAAACCCACAAAATGAGCTTTCTGGGGCCAGACTGTTTAATATTTTTGTGAGCTATTTATTGTCTATTTAACAGACTCCATTTCCCACACACAATATGCATTAAAGACTGTTTAATTGGCTAAGTTGGCAGATCAAAATTGAACAAAGGTTGACAAGTCTGCTGAGCTCGCACTTATTCTCAAATACCAGTCACACACAGGCTCGTGTTGAGGTGAAATAAGGACAAGGAGAATATCTGCAGAGACTGGTGTGACTTTCCCCTCACAGGTGCACAAAATCAGCAGTAGGTGCCAATCAGCATGCACAGCGTCCTGAAAGGGGGTCAAATCAGGCAAAGTGAGTGGAAACACCTGTGTTGGGATTCATGACTGAAGAGAAATCCACCAAAAAGCTCGGTGATGTGATTCCTCCTTCTCTACCACCACGTCTCTATCCATCCACAGTACATCACTTCTCCAGACTTGACTTTTCAATTTTTCACCTGCCCACAGACTGATCTCAGTGTGTTTCCATCTCCTGCTCTGTCACACCTGCTCCCCATTAATCACCAGCCAGCCACAGTTCATATAAATATATATATACTCCCCAAGACAAGCCAACCCAGTCTGTTCTGTTGCATTGAAGCGTTTGTTAGATGGAGAGGACATTTTTTCCTTTTAAAAAATGAATTACCTCCTGTCTGATTGTTGCATTTCATTTCAATTGTTCAAGACCAAATCTAAGATTGCCATTTGAGGTCTTAGAGGAAGTTTCTACCTTTAAACCCTCATTGCATTTCAACAAGAGTTACTTTGACTTTGTTATTTTCTCCCCATTTGGCTTGTGAAATAAGAAATTACACAACCGAACAAACTAGGCTCATGACTTTAGAGGTATTTTATACAGAATTCAAAACACTACAGTTATTCTCATTTGCTTGACTGAAATTTTTCGTTCAGAGATGACATTTTCAATTTGCTGCAAATAACTGCTAATAACACATTTTTACAATTCACAAAACATGAAAATATGCAACAACAGCTTAGATTTCCTTCAAACTAAATGTGATTTCAAATGAAAATGTTCTTTTTATCAATCATTACAACATTGACAAAATACGGCTATCAATACAAACCGGTTAAATGTATTATGTGATGCCTTTACCAATGAGGGCAAACCCGCACAACACAGCATAAAATGTATTATTTTACCCAAAGAGGATCTTACAGAAACCCTGTTGTATTCTGCACCAGAACATTTTGTACTCTTTGAAACAAAAGTCCTAATTTCCACTCGTTGACATTTAAGATCAACAATAAGCACTTAGACTTGGAATTGGAAAGTGCAGTATGGTACAACTCTTGTACTTGTCTTTTTTGTAGGAAATAAATACACACATCCTTTAACCTAAACTCAGAAATACAAAGAAAAATACAGGAGAGTAGTATTTTATAAAGTTTTGGGTCTTTCCTACTTTCCTAGAACTTGGGATAACATGGGTTCGACTATTAGTACATTTTGAAAGTTTGAGGACCTAATCATAAAAAAAGGGCTATTTTAAGTGCTCAATGGTAGTTGATTACCCTCAAAAACATCTCCTGATTTACAAAGATCTCATCCCCTAATGTCAGTCAGCGGGTTAAAGTATTTTTAAAGGAAACAAAGGACCGGAATTCCATGGTTTTACCACCTTGTCAAAATGGCTTCAAAGCCTTAAGGAAATAGTCCCGATCCATGGTGTTAACCCTGAACTCAACAGTTACCCTCAAAATGAACATAAACATGATTTTTAAAAAGGAAACCAGATGCTGTTGCATGTTTGAGTCCTGTTTGTGTCTCCTATGACCGAAGAAGCCTCTGTTAGCAGGGGGAGGACTTCACTGCACAGACTCTGAGCTGTCCTGGGCCACGGGGAGTGGATTGCCTATTTGTTGCATCAGTGGTTTAGCAGTGGCTGAGTGTGGAACGGGGAGTGGATGCAGGGCCCTGGAGAAATGCTACAGTCTCCAAACTTTTTGGGAACCATTATTGGATTTTTACAAAGTGGCTCTGAGGACATGTGAGACAGACATGGAGACAAACAGACAGCCAGGCGGAAATTGTGGAAGGGGGGTTTCTGTGAATCCCTTGTGCTTAGATTTAGCAACCTGAGTCTAGCTTAAGAAAGGCTCTTCCACTAATCGCAATAGATAGGCAGAAAAGATCATGACTAATTGTTAATGTATAATATCTGGTGTCCACACAGGAAATTGTGTCAGAGCTGCTGGTGGCGGAACATGAAGCATAACTTGTTCGTAAACATCGGCACTCACCTCCACCCCCGCTAAAGTTTTTGAGAAGGTGGTCCGTCCCCACATCGTCTCATCCATCCCTCCTTCCCGGTCTAGACCCCGACCAGTTCGCCTACAGGGAAAACAGGTCCACGGAGGACGCCATCGCCACAGCTCTCCACTCTACCCTGTCTCACCTGGAGAGTAGGGGGAGCTACGCACGGATGCCCTTCGTGGACTTTAGCTCGGCATTTAATACCATCCTCCCTGACAGACTGGTGACCAAGCTATCAGTCCTGGGAGTATCCCATTCCTTGTTTCTATGGATTAAGGACTTCCTGTCTGATCGCCCCCAGAGAGTGAGGATAGGCACCCACACCTCCACGTCCCTCAGTTTCAGCACCGGGTCACCACAGGGCTGCGCTGACTATACGCCCTCTACACCTATGATCTCGTCCCCGCCCACACCAGCAACTCCATCATAAAGTTTGCTGATGATTCCACCGTGGTGGGCTGCATCTCAGGGGGTGATGAGACCGCGTACATGGAAGAGGTGGAGCAACTGCTAGCGTTGTGTAAAGTAAACAACCTGCAGCTGAACAAGCTGAAAACCCAGGAAATGATCATTGACTTTAGGAGGAAGAAGACCGACATGCAGCCCCTGTACATTGATGGAGGCTGTGTGGAAAGAGTCTCAGTGATCAAATTCCTGGGCGTTCACCTGGCGGAGGACCTGTCCTGGAGGACCAACACCACGGCAACCGTCAAGAAGGCACAGCAGAGACTCTACTTCCTGAGAATACTCAGGAATTACCACCTCAGACAGGACTTGTGTCCTTCTATCGCTGCGCCGTGGAAAGCATCCTCACCTACTGCATCTGTGTGTGGTTCCTCAGCTGCACAGCCGCAGAGAGGGGTGCGCTCCAAAGGGCCATCAACTCGGCCCAGAAGATCATCGGTTGCCCCCTCCCCTCCCTCAAGGTACTGTACAGCTCTCGTTGCCTTAAGAAAGCAGTCAAAATCCTCAAGGATCCACACCACCCGGTTAACAAGCACTTTGTACGGCTGCGCTCAGGCAGGTGCTTCTTTACCATGTCTTCCCGGACAAACAGACTCAAATTCAGTTTTTTTCCCAGGGCCATATGTGCACTAAACGCTGCTAATATTTAAATTATATAAGCCTTCCGTGCAATACGAGGGGAATCGTGCAATTTAATTCATTATTTATTTATGTACATATTCCCTATCATGTCTATTTAAGTCCCATTTCTTGTTTTTATAGTGTCTTGTTGTTTTCATATTGTCTTGTTGTTGCGTGTTGGCACCTTGAGTTCATTAATTTTGTTGTACCTGTATAATGACAAATTAAAGATCTATCTATCTAATCAACAGAATCTCTTGCCGCTCTTTCAAATTGTGTGATGATTTTGTTTCGGTCCATACAGAAAGTTCCCAAATCACATTCAAGTACAGTACCATATATTTAATTGAGCTGACATTTTCGCCAAATTGATTTACAATAAGTACAATCAGCTGGAGATACAAGTTCAGAACAGAAAGAAATCCTTCAAATAAATTACCACAATACCATTGTAGGTACTATAGTGCATTGGTAACAAATAAGACGGAACTTTCTTAGTGTTATGTTTAGAAACAATTATAATTGTTTTTCTTATTTTTATTGGCCAAGGTGCAGTTGAAACGCACAAGTTTTCAGTCACGGGAGTAAGACTGTCTACTGTTTTTAATATCCCCATTTTGGAGCCAGGCTATAGAGACATGTTGATAATATCTAGTTACCCAAACTATAGAAATAGTATTTTAGAAGCAGTATAAATTCAACAAACCCCAGATATTGATACAAATTGTATGTGAATCGGGGTATCTGTGGAGTTCTGGCGGCAGGTACAGCAGCTCGCCTCTCTGGCCAGCAGCCAACTTTCATCCAGACCGCAGCCACAGAAAATCTAATACAGATGACTTCATCATTTTTGCCTAGTGACCTTTCTGGCATCCTTTCCTCCCCCTCCTCCTCCTCCATACACACACTCTCCTCCTATACAACCTTCCCTCTGCAGCTCTTTAAATGCACGCCCTGCCAGTGTCTCTCTCGTATTTCTATCCCACCTTGCCTCCCCTTCCACCACACCTCTCATCCTACACTCCCACACTTCCCCTTCCCCCCCCTCCCAAGGGCGTAATTCATAGTGAGTTGAACACAGCTTCAAGGTTAAGTGCCAGCGAGTGTGCTACCGAAAACTCTGCTGAGTTGCGCCCGGTGTTGCCGCTGTCGCCCGTTCTCATTTGGCAGCGGCACTGATCACATCTCATCTCAAACCAACGGGTCCTTGGCCGCCGCAGGCAAACGTAAGCACAGGCAATCAATATGTTTCAATATGGCCCCGCTGGCAACTCTGAATGAAACTCAATTTTTATTTCGCAAGATTGTGCATTTATTAGATGAACAGATATTGATGGCAGTATTGGCAGACTGCTCCTCTCCAATACACACACACACACACACACTGGCCAGATCTGGTTTGACAGCAAAGGCTGTAATTCCACTGTAGATGGATCAGTGTTTTTATAAGGACATTACCACTGTCCGGGGCCCTGCCAGGTGCAGAGAAGGCTGTCTCTTAGATCAGTGCTTCTCAAACTTTTTTCAGTAATGTACCCACTTTGAAACATTTTCTCAGCCGAGTACCCCCTGACCGACCCCGAACATTTTTGATAGAAAAGGCCAATATAAATAATTATATAGTGATGTTCCATCAGTGTGTGATTTATTAACTCAGCTCAATGCAATGTGATGTAATTAACTCCTTCATGCACGAATTACAACAAACTAAGGATATTTTCATCTTTATGCATGAGAAAAAAATGTAAAACAGATTNGGGGGGTGGACGTCACATCTTCTAGGGGGGTCCGGAGGTATGCCCCCCCGGGAAGATTTAACCGGAAAAGCATGACATGTGACCTTTAAAATGTTAAAAAAAATCTTCCCGGGGGGGCATACCTCCGGACCCCCCTAGAAGATGTGACGTCCACCCCCCATTCTATTGTGTATTCCTTGGATACTCTATTGATCTTTATCTTTTCTATTGTACGATTCTCTGGCTGGGGCGCCAACTCAAATCTCGCCTAGGGCTGCAAATTGTCTAGAGCCGGCCCTGCATTCGTGTGTGGGTTTTTTGAGACTCCCTTGATTGTCACCCGATTCGTACTTGTAATTTCCCTCATTTATAGCCAATCAGATGTCTCCTCCAGTCTAAGCCAATCACATGAGCGTACCCCCACGAGGGTAGGATTTATTGCGTTCATGACACTTCATATACGCATTTTGCGCTGTCCGGTCAGCTCGCTAAACAGAGGGCGGAGCATCAGGTGATCATGCAGAGCTGCGTGTCTCCGTCAGACTCAGCAGCTGATCTGATCTCTCTCTCGCGTCCGGTTTACACTTCACTCGCGTTTATGTCCATATCGATCAGATCCAGCTCTCCTGTTAATAATGACCGGCGGGGCTCCCCCCCGNCCCCCCCCTACCTCACAGACCTGCTGCACCACCACACCCCTTCCCCCTACCTCACAGACCTGCTGCACCATCAGACCCCTTCCCCCTACCTCACAGACCTGCTGCACCACCACACCCCTTCCCGCTGCCTCCGCTCATCAGAAGCCAACCTCCTATCCATCCCCACCCGCACCAATCACCGGACCTGGGGGGACAGAGCCTTCTCCGTCGCTGCCCCCTCCCTCTAGAACTCACTCCCACAACCCATCAGAGACTGCACCGACCTCACCACCTTCAAAAAACTCACAAAAACTCACCTCTTCAATCTGGCTTTTCATGTGTGATTGTTTTTGTATTATTTGACTTTAACTTTAACTATATATTTATTTGTTGTTCCTTTCTTCTCTTTTCTTTTTTTCTTCACTATTATCTGTAAAGCATCTTTGAGCACCTGTAAAAGCGCTAACAAATTAAATCTATTATTATTATTATTAAAAGTGGCCATACTTATGGTTCTGATTGGCTTTGGCTCTTTTAAAAAAAGGCTTCCCTTATTATTCATAGTATAAATTCCATTTGAATGTCCTGTAGGATTTTCTCCACCTCTAGGGAACCGTCATGGTGTACATTTTCAGGCTTGCAGTGAATGGATATGAGGTGGCACACTCACAAGGACACCTGTACAAGACAAACAATTGCTACGGATGTAAACACAACCCCTGATGAACATGCAGGAGAGCAATATACCTCTTGTAAATCTATCATCTTGTGAAGCAGCCATCCCTTAATCCCCCTTCAAGCCAACCTTTCTCAATGCCTGAGCCACACTTAAGACAGCTGACTGTTTGGTACACGCAGTAAACAGCTATGTCTCCAGTCAGTGCCTGAGTGCGTTGTTATGTCATGGTTGAGAAGAGACCCCCAGTGCGACTCCATAACCCACTTACCGGCAGTCAGAGGGGCTGAAGTTGCAGGAGCAGGCTAAGGTGAGTCATGCATCAGCACTGCATAAGTTGAAAAGAGAATTTCATGGCAGGATGGGAGTCCATAGGGAGACAGCGCAGGGAGCTGGACTAGCTTTCTGTCTGACTTCCAATTCTGCTCAATGGAGGGTTTCATAAGGACATTCAAACATTGCACAGAACTGAAAAATCCACTGCAATATAAAAAAATCCAGCTATATGCTTCATAACGGACAGGATGTAGACTTTATTTTATCATTACACATTTTTATCTACAATCATTAGCAATTAGGATTTAAAGCGTAGAATGAATTCTAAGAAAATAATTAGTTAAGAAGATCTGCGGATGTGTAGCTGCAGGTTAAAGCTAGTTAGCCTAGCCTATACACTGAAAATAGTGCTTTAGCTTGTTAGCTTTTGCACACACTTCCTAAAACAAAAAGGAAACTATTGTGTTTTAGTCATAACATGCTAATGAGTTAATTTCATATTGAAGGGGGCTCTTTTATATGGGCTCAGAACAGTCTCATAATACACACATGCACACAGAAGGATTCACACTTGTATTTCATGATCCGCAAAAGGATTCACACTTGTGTTTTTCAATGCACACACAAATGTGTTCCGTTTCATATACATGTAAATAAAATACAAACACAGAAAAAAGTGTATTTTTGATCCACACATGTGTATTGTATTGTATTTTGTATCCACACATATTTGTTTTCCGTTTAAATCCCCTGAACCTGCAAACACAAACCGCTTTCTGTGCACGGATCGCTGTGCATTCGTGTGTGGGTTTTTGGAGACTCCCCTGACGCTCACCCGATTCGTACTTGTAATTTCTCTCATCTATAGCCAATCAGATGTCTCCTCCAGTCTAAGCCAATCACATGAGCGCGCCCCCACGAGGGTAGATTTATTGCGTTCATGACACTTCATATACGCATTTTGCGCAGTCCGGTCAGCTCGCTAAACAGAGGGCGGAGCATCAGGTGATCATGCAGAGCTGCGTCTCTCCGTCAGACTCAGCAGCTGATCTGATCTCTCTCTCGCGTCCGGTTATACTTCACTCGCGTTTATGTCCATATCGATCAGATCCAGCTCTCCTGATCGGCCTTTATAGAGAGCACCGATCAAACTATTAAGAGTGAATATCGGCCGATAATG
>NW_011367246.1:273066-274378 GCF_000735185.1 Notothenia coriiceps | reverse complement strand
GTCTAGCACTGGCTTCGTAATGCACTGATCGATTAGGCTAAGCTAACCTGTAGCTGCTCCCTCCACACTCACAACAACTTCATACAGACATAAATAAAGAAGCTGTATTCGCCATACAGGAAACACACATTTAAAACGGTTTTGGTTCGGAAAGTGGAGCTGTACCTTAATAATATAAAGGCTTGTATTTGCGTGCATTTCCTGTTCGGAAAGTGGCAATGTACTGAGAATGGAGGTGTCCTGAGATTAGCGCCTGCAGGCAGGCTCCATGGACCTGTCTCCGGACTGCGCAAAATGCGTACATGAAGCGCTACGTCATGAACGCAAGAAATCTACCCTCGTGGGGGCACGCTCATGTGATTGGCTTAGAATTGAGGAGACATCTGATTGGCTATAGATAGAAAAAATTACAAGTACNGGAAACACACATTTAAAACGGTTTTGCCTGCCGTTTTTGTGTACTCAAGCATTCATCAATGGTTCGGAAAGTGGCGCTGTACCTTAATAATATAAAGGCTTGTATTTGCGTGCATTTCCTGTTCGGAAAGTGGCAATGTACTGAGAGTGGAGGTGTCTTGAGATTAGCGACCTGTCAGCTCCGGACCGCGCAAAATGCGTACATGAAGTGCTACGTCATGAACGCAAGAAATCTACCCTCGTGGGGGCGCGCTCATGTGATTGGCTTAGAATTGAGGAGACATCAGATTGGCTATAGATAGAAAAATTAGAAGTACGAATCGGCTGACCGTCAGGGGAGTCTCAAAAAACCCACACACGAATGCACAGCGATCCATGCACAGAAAGCGGTTTGTGTTTGCAGGTTCAGAGGTTTTAAACGGAAAACAAATATGTGTGGATCAAAAATACACATTTAAAACTTTTTTCTGTATTAGGATTTTATTTACATGTATATGAAATGGAACACATGTGTGTGGATCCGGACATACAAGTGTGAATCCTTTTGCGGATCATGAAATACAAGTGTGAATCCTTCTGTGTGCATGTGTGTATTATGAGACTGTTCTGAGCCCATACTAGCTCCGGTCCTTTTCCCGTGGACTCGATGTCCTGACAGGCTCGAGTTTGTGCAACCTGCACAAACACAAGCTCACCATGATTACAAATGGTGAAATGCAATGTAAAATTACCGAAAAAATACCAGCTCACTAAATCACAACCGCTCAAACCAACTACAAACTACTACCGTGGATTGGGCAGAGAAGGAGTCTGAGAAAGTTGCTCCCCCATGTGACGTAATATGACGCGTTTGACGTATGAGGTTAAAAAAAAGCAGTTTTTAGTAGCAGAGCTC
>NW_011367246.1:263638-272986 GCF_000735185.1 Notothenia coriiceps | reverse complement strand
ACCCACACACGAATGCAAAGCGATCCGAGCACAGAAAGCGGTTTGTCTTTGCAGGTTCAGAGGTTTTAAACGGAAAACAAATATGTGTGGATCAAAAATACACATTTAAAACTTTTTTCTGTATTTGGATTTTATTTACATGTATGAAACGGAACACATTTGTGTGTGCATTGAAAAATACAAGTGTGAATCCTTTTGCGGATCATGAAATACAAGTGTGAATCCCTCTGTGTGCATGTGTGTATTATGAGACTGTTCTGAGCCCATACTTTTATGCTAATTTCTAGGTTCATATTTGTATTTTGTGCCTCTACTGTGTCTGCATGCTTTAATGTTCAAAAAGCTCTTTATTTTTCTCACACTGCCTGTGCTGCAGTACCTCTTTTCACCCTCTGTCTGAAACCAGACAACCTGTTCTGATTGGTTAGCTGGTCGGCTCTGTTGTGATTATACAAGCGCTTAAAGATGTCCCGCCCCTTAGCCTACCATGACAATGGGTTTGAGCACTAGCCAATAAAAGCACAAGTGGTAAATAGTGATGTCACTATGTTGCAGTAGAGAAACTCCCGGTGACAAAAACCTATAACACACTACAGGAAAAGGGAAAACTCCAAATGCATAATAGGCCTCTTTAATTTAGAATGTGTTGGATTTTAATTGATAATGATTAAATTACTCCCAAGCATTTCTTGTTAAAATATTTTTGGAAGAAATCGTCCTAGTAAGATTCAAAATAACTTGGTTCCACAGTGTTACGTATTTAAACTGTTATAGGTGCTCCATTTCAGCCGTCCAAATCCAACTCCCGGGTGACGAAACCGACATGTCCCTCGAGTGTGTGAAGCCAGATTTGGCTGACTTTCTGACGTGTGGGGCGGTCAGAAAATGAAACTCATCTGTTTCACAAGCCGAGCTCAGCCTAGCCCTGTCTCATCTCAACCTAACTGTGACAACAGAGCTAATTACCGAACTTCCGATCGCACAGAGCTGACAGTCTTGTTAGCCTCCCATTTCCACTTTTAATTCAATCAAGCGTATCTGCATCATCTGGCTCATACTAAGTATATTTGGCTGCTCACAAGAGCCAAGATCCAGGGAAATACAGTTTGATTAAGGACGGGTTTAACATGAGCAATCCATACCGTGTGACACACCTTGACAGATAGCATTCTCACCTTATATTATACGATTAGATGTCCCTGTATATTTTGTGTCCAATGTTACATGCATCTATACTAACCTGTGTTTTTTATCATCGAGTTAAGACAGTAAAGTGGTTTCACGTGTTCATGGGGCTAAGCTGACAATAGGACAAGGCGGCTGAGATGTCTGCCCACACAATGCACTTAATTCCTTGATCCTGCCATAATCTTGACCTTCACTTTACCAGACGGCATGAGTGTAATAATAACAGAGACACGCTCCTCTTCTCCCTACCCCCCTTCTGTATCTACTCGTAAAGCCTTGCCCAGAGTAAGTCCAATCATTGTGCCATGAATAATCTCTTCACATCTCTGCTTTGAATTTAAATCTATACGTTTCAGCTCATCCTGACTGTGAATGTTGGGGGGGATCAAAACTTTTGCCCTCCAGTTAAAGCCGTTCTTGATTCCTGCTGGAAAAGCCTGATCACGCTCACGTGCAACATGAATTTAATAAAGGATTTTCGGCGAAACATGCTTATTGGCTTTCTTGCCAATAGATAGTTAGTTAGAGATTAGATTAATAGAGTTAATTAGCATTCAGACACTAATGTGTTTATGGTAAATGTGTAGCCAGCAGCTAGTTAGCTTGGCACAAATTGGAAAAAACAAGCATAATGTACATGGTCCGGGTCTAACGCAAACTATGTGATATGAATGCGAGACCATATGGGTTTCAGAGAAAGTGCTATGTTGAAGCAGAAGCCTTAGAGCAGGCAGATTTTTGGCAGCCTCCACCTAATGTTTGCATATTAGGGAGCGTGGCACTGGTAAACAGCCACTAAACACATCCTCAGCCCTTGTAATTTTAAGATAATGGCTTTGACATTTCAATGTCGAACCCACTGCGAGCCACAGCAAGCAGGCCTCCTGAAAAGCAGGGCACGATGGTGGGAACCGGGATGCTACTGAATGTTTTATCTCTCATCCCATTACTCCTTCTGTTCCAGGAGAGGAAAGGGGACATTCAGCATTTATGTATACATCTGGTTCTGGTACATTTAGTTTAAAAAGGATGCATGCTATATGCCACTGGGTTGTAGAAGTGATGAAAGATAACTTGGTTGGGAAAAGGCCAGCACACTAAACTCACTTAACTATAGCTTTAAAAATCATAGAAAGCAAAATAACTCTTCTTAAACTAAGATACCCTTAATGATAATAATGAATATACAAATGACTAAAAACCTCTGGCTTTAAAGAAACATTTGAGAAACCGGCTCGAGATACACTTTTTGTTATATTCCATGGAATGCTCTTAACATCCCGATAGCAATGAATATCTGAAGTACTTTGACAAAAAATCCCTAAAAAAAATAATTAATCTCTGGAAGCCGTAGTACTGTAAAAAGCACGACCAATCATTTTAGCCAGCCCGGCTAAAATAACTGGATGGCCTACCTGCCTGTCAGCCTTCCATCTGTGCACAAACTTATCTCGTGCCCTCATTGGTCATGTGCGCGTTCTTGTGTGTTGGAGGAGGGGCTCTGTAAGAAATTGAAAGATTTTTTCCAGTTGTGTATTTTCAAATTCTAGCGCACTGGTTTCTCCAAAATGACCTACCCCACCTTTAAACGTGGTTTGTAGAGTTAAAACAAGTGCACAAAATGTCCAAAACTGTGCCTTCAGGTTGATTTGAATAAACAACAAAAAGAGGGACATATCATGAATTTGCAGCTGCAATCCCTCTGCTAAGAAGCAACTTGGGCTATAAAAACACATTTATTTTCCCAAATAAATTGCAGGCAAGCGTCAGGCACATCACTTTGCCTGCATTAGAAGGTAATGCCCCATGACAGGCTGTAATTACCCACAGACGAGAGACTCAGCTGGAGAGAAGGAGTTGGGGGGGAAGAGAAAGGCAGCAGAGAATTGGTGTGTGCGCGGCTCTATCTATACATGTATCCGAGCTGGTGTGTGTGTGTGTGTGTGTGTGTGTGTGTGTGTGTGTGTGTGTGTGTGTGTGTGTGTGTGTGTGTGTGTGTGTGTGTGTGTGCGCGCGCGCGCGGCGGGCTCTGACTCAGCACATCCTCACGGGCCTCAGAGGCGGCTGACTCTTTTATTACCTAATCCAGTTTAGTCGATGAATCCGTCCCATAATCTAATATTCCCGCCATATACACGAATCCCTGACTTTAGCTATAACCGCAGCGTGCAGGCTATGCAGAAAAGAAAAGACGTGACAGAGAGGGCATGTCATTTGTTATGGGCGGGCCCACAAAACCGGCACAAATTAAATACCATTACAACAGCATGCCCAACAACATTGCGTAAAGACGCACGCCGCTCCAAATTACGCATAAATAAACAGCAACATACAAGCAACCAAGTAATGTGTGTGTTGCGGCACAAACACCAGTAAATCACACCAAGGAACTTTGCTTGGGCCCTACACTTGGCCGATACAGCAGCAAACAAATGTACGCATTACACAGCGAGCAGCAGAAGGTTTCATTAATATGGAAATAGTCTACTCACTGTTTGATGTTAATAATATCCCGCTGTCCAATTTGTGTGTAAAACAGAAAAGGCAGGCTTGGCTGCAGTGTTACGCACACAAACTTGCTTGTGTACAGTGTTCTAAATAGCGATTGGTCCAAATGTGGGCTAATTACAAGTAGCCTGTCCCTACCTGGCCCTCCCACAACACCGGGACTGCTAATTGCCACTCATCTAATATTGCTCAAACAAGCCTATGGTGTTAATATTTGGGTCATTCCAATATTGGAGTTCTGTTTCTGTCCCACCGATGACATTTCAAATAATCCATTCCAAAAAAATGCTAATATACAGATAAAATGTTGCTAATATACAGTTAAGATTGTATGTATTTCATGTTTATATGTATTACTGTGTTTTCCCAGAATATGAATTTACTTTTTTTAAGGTAACCTAAGCATATCAAGGTTGTAACAATTACACGTAAATTATGTTTAAATTATAGTTAAATCAAGAGGTTAATATCGTGAAAGGTTACTCGTATTCCACTGCTTTCCTCGTTACGTGTTATGATTGAAAGATTTCTTTAAATGTCATCTTTCCAAAACTCTTCCAAATCCTTGCTTTGTGCCAAACAGTGCCTTTCAGATAACGAGCCAGGCATAATTCCTGCAACCAGTAAAATACCCAGCAGCCCCCTCGGACACATGTCCAGCCCGGCACCGGGACTAACTGGGGTGAAAGCTCAGAGAACAAATCCCCCTTCAGAGATACTGTGACATCCATCGTTTCATTTTCCCTGCACACTCATTTCTCTCCAGCTCACACTCCTAATATTTGCCAGGCACTGCTAGCAGTCTGTGTTTGTTCAGTATCTTAAAACCAGCCATGATAAATGAGCCTGGCTGATTGTCTTTCTCCTTTTTATACTTGGTTTGTATTACATCCATGTAATCTATCTCCTGTGTATCCTTTTATTCCTTCCATATATTTGTCACACAACAGCACACAGCAAAGTTTACTCCGTTTATTTTCCCATTTTTATTTTGACATTGTCAGGTATAACTCAATTGAGGCACAAGGGGAAGTAACGTGTGGGAAAGGCAACTTGACCTCAGAGAAACACAAACTTTAAGGCAGCAAGAGTTTAAGGTTTTTCACAGCGTAGAAAGGACAATAGAAAAGTTAGTAGTGCGTGTTTGTACAGCAAGAAACTTGAAGACATTTGTTTAAATAAATCGGACAACACCCCATACACGGTCAGTGTCTCTAGGTATTATTTACAGTCTCATAGCCGATGCATCTGTCGCTTTGCAATTCAGGAATAAATGCATTTCTGGAATATTTGAAAGCAGCTTGCACAATGGCTTGAAAATTAAACTAGCAGCCACTTTAATACAAGTATCTGGAGGATGGTGCTAATTGTGTATCCTGTGTGAAAGTGAAGATTGGCAGGTTGGCCTTGTGGTTCGATGTTGCCGTAACCAGAGTTCAGCCGCACAGTTTTTGATCTATCCAGCTGAAAGGCTTTAAGACACCGAGACCCTCCCTCCCTGCTCACACAGTTTAAGTTAAGATTGTGAGTTCCATATATAAAAAGGTGAAGGAATATATACATATATTTAAACATTACATTTTGGCATTAGCAATGATCCCAATCCATCTCCTGTGCGTTTTCAAGGCACTAAATACAAAAAAAGGCAACCAGTAACTTTTCCAAAGCAATAGTAAGGCATTAATGGCAGATTTTTTTTTCAAAAGCATGATATCACATAGTCCAAAAAATGTAAACCTTTAACAAAAACACCCAATTTGGTCTTTTACCAAATACAATATATTAAGAAACCATAGTAACGTGCTTAACTTGATTTTATCCACTGTAATTGTGACATATCTTACCAAAAAAAATTACATTACAGCAATTAAGCATGATACATAATATATACTATCTCCTGTTATATACTATAAAAGGAGATTATTTTGTTTATATACACCTCGTACCCAGCTTTCAAAATGTAAATGTCACTTTCCTTCATTATTAAGAGTGCACCAGTTTGATGCCCTGCCCAGTGTCCAGAACAGCTGGAGGGAACCAGGCTAGTTTACACCTCCTGAAGCAGCGCAGACACACGCTACACAACCAGAACAGGTTGAGGCCACAGCACCAGTTGGAGAGGTGCACCATGGGATATGTAACCTTGGGAAAGTGCGTCTTCCAATGCTTGGCCACGTCACTTCCTGTGGGAAGGTGAAGCGTGTAGTCGCTCCAGCGTTTGGACACGCCGTACGCCGCCATCACGCTCCTCCCCTTGTCCGACCACTGGGTGTCGCTTTCTGGGTTGCAGTTGAACTCCACCCACTCGGAGGTGAAGTCTCCCAGGAGGGGGATGTCTCCACCCTCGGGGTCCACCCTGGTGACGGACAGCTCGGCACCTTGTGCGGCCACGTAGACGCCCTCCATCCTGCGTACCTCCTTCACCCAGGGGAGGGAGTTCTCAGTGTCCAAGACGATGATGAGGCGGGAGCAGTGGCCGGCGTTCTTCTCCTTCCACAACTCCAGCAGCTGGCCCAGGTGGAAGCTCTCAACTCCTGCAGGAGAGGAGGTTAGAGAGTGAGATGGAGAGGAGGTTAGAGAGTGAGATGGAGAGGCAAGAAACACCCAGAAGCATAGAAGGAGGAAATGTAGGATGCAAAGACAGTGGAAGTACATAGCCCTATATTTTTTATATTAAAAAGGGCTTTTTTCAAATTACATATCTTGTGGCATGTATCAGGTTCATTTGCATTTCTGTGTTATATGTGTTCCAAAGCTAAAAGTAAGGCTTCATGATTTGGAAAAAATAACTTATTGCGATTGTTTTGATTGATATTGGAATATATTATTATATATTAAGCGATATTATTGTTTTTGAAGTTTTCTCTTTCCTGGAGTGTGTTATAAAGGTTTTTGTGCATGAATGGTCTGCAAAGGCTAAAATCCCCCCCGAAACACCGTAGGTTTGCAAGTTGAACCCCAACTCCGAACCAAAAGTACTTGATCTTGACTCAATTTAGTTGAAAAAGGGGGAAACAGAAATATCCAGGTGGATGTACAGTAGAGTCACTTTTGGTTGAGTGTCCTGTTCAAGGACATTTCAACAGGACACATGGCTTTTGATGGACACTGTGGCCTAGCAGGGATCAAACCTGTCAGCTGTCACCTGCAGGAGTGTCTATATGTCTGTCTAACTGCTGTCATCTCAACCACACAGACTGCACAGACATCCACCTGGCAGATCTAAAGTACAAAGATCAGAGCCGAGGTACCAAATGATTTCCCTTTCACCTCAAATAATCATTTAGTAAATCAGAGCAGAGGGAAAATAATCATTCCTACTGCAAGCCACAATACTTGGATATGGAATTGGGCTCCTTTCACTTGCCTAAAAATCTCCAACAAGCTGATTTAGACACACTGTTGTTGCAGTACTAAAACAGGCATGTATTATATTGAAAAACACAATAAAGACAAACTACCTCTCTTTCTAATCGCTGCATGATTTAGGACTAGACTCTTCCACACTAAGTCTTTATAACTGTAGTGGAAATATGACTTTATGACAGTTGGCAATTTTAATTCAGGTAAAAACTAGCCCACTTTTCAAAAAGGTGTACAATTACCCAGCAATGGAAAACATCCCTTCATGGTGGCACAGTAATCTTCCTTGTTTGCAGCGGCACGCAGAGATAATACGTTAAGTAATTTCTGAACCGAGGCGCTGGAACTGACGCGGTGTTAACCTGCTGTGATTCTCATTTCTATTGAAGGCATGCTCGTCGTGTCACAGCAGAGCGTCTGAAACTCTCACAGAATCTTCCTTACAGCAACTTAACTTCTGAGGCAAGTCCTTCAAAGTAACTCTTTTGGCTTACTTTGTCTGATCTGTGCAAATCAGACTCTGATTGAAAGGGAGCAGAGGAAATGGAAATCAGACTGTAATGATAATTCAGTTTGGAGGGAGAAAACAATATCCACCTAATGCTACCCGACAGCAGGAGAAGCTGTAAATACAGCTTTTGTGTTTTCTTTTTGTTGTGTTCAACTCCGAGTCAAGTCTTCAGTAATTTTCAATTCTTATTTATGTGGAGAGATACAACTGATATCCAAGTCACTGTCAATTGTAATGATTGACAGTGGCACATTTTCATTTGAGGCAACTGAGTGACTCCTGTGGGACGCTGTCATAGATGAACCTGCTGAAAAATAACGCAACAGCTGTTATCATTTAATAAAGTCATCTGAATGGGTGTTTAAAATGGTTATGTAATACTTTTCACTAAACAAAAGTAGATTTGTTGCAATGATTTTATTCTATTGACTATATTTATTGTATTATAATTTTTTTTTTTTTTTACATTGTCATTCATGTTTGTTGATCTGTAAAGACTTCTGATACAAATGTGTTTTGGGATTTTCGGCTAGATAAATACAATTGTAATCACATTTCTTGAACTGTCAATGTTTAAGGCAGTTTATGAGATGTTGTTTGGAACACTAGAAGTGTTTGGATGGCGGGTGTTTATAAACTCATGAAACCTGTGGCTGTACAGTATGCACTCTAATCTAATACACATTAAAAAGGAAATGTTCTGCTCATTTTAAAGTTTAGATTTGTATCTGCTTTGACATGTCTCCATGCTTTAATGTTGAAAAAGATCTTTATTCTTCTCATACTGCCTGTGCTGCAGCACCTCTTTTCACCCTCTGTCTGAAACCAGAGCCTAGTCTGCTCTGATTGGTTAGCTGGCCGGCTCAGTTGGGATTAGTCAACTGCTTAGAGATGTCCCGCCCCTTAGCCTATCACTTACATTGTGTTGGAGCGCTAGCCAATAGAAGCGTGAGTTATGTTCAGGAAGTAAACAGCAGGATTTTAAATATTGCTTTTTTTACATCCACAGAAATAAATGAATAAAAGAGGGGCTTTAACTGTTAAGACAAGTATTTTTTCCATTGATCAAATTAAGGGGTTCTTACCAGCCAGAGCCCAAGACCCAGTGCCTTTGTGCGTGTGCCCACTGTAGAAAATCAGATAGGTGTCATGGCGGGGTCCGTCTTCCGTCCGGAGATCCAGGAAGCTGCGCAGCTTGGTCAGCACGGCCTCCAGCGTGACCCCGCTGGTGGAGTAGTCACAACCGAACGTCTGGATCATGTGGTGGGAGAAGAGGCGCTGCACGTTGTTCAGCATCCCCGTGGAGCGCATGTTGAGCTGCTGCACCTGCTCAGGGGGCAGGAGGGTGGGCTGCCCATCAGCGCTGGAGGGAGGAGGGAGATGAGAGAAAACATTTGGATTTTATTCGGCTTTTTCATCTACTGAGACTCAAGTGAGGTGGCTTTTGAGGAGCAGAGAGAAGGGGCGCAAGTATGAGAGTATGAGGTTGATCACTGCAAAAGGAAATAGCTTGAGAGGTGTGAAAGAAGCCAAATAATGAAAGAAAATCTAGAATATGGAAAAAAAGAGGGGCAAAATTGAGCAGGGTGACATGAATTAAAGTGGACCTATCATGCTATATCTGAAACATATATTGTAAGGCCATACATATATAAAACATGTCTGTGAAGTTTTTTTTTCAAAATACCAAACAGATCATGATTTTAGCCATGCCTCATTTCGCTCTATAGAGTGGCGAAGTCACGCCCATCTACTTCCGCCGCATGGGACCTTATTTC
>NW_011367246.1:244808-263610 GCF_000735185.1 Notothenia coriiceps | reverse complement strand
GCCATGAATTACGCATATGATGTTTGTCAATCTTAAAAAATCATTTCCATGTCAAAAAAGTCACAGTTTGTCTTAAAACTGTTGAAATATAAGACTATGAACAATACGCAACTAGAAAGACTACAAATCCCAGAATCCTGGTCCCGCATGCTGGCTCTTACGGAACCGACTAACTCCCCTTGTGTGTATGAACAGCTCTCAACATGCCCAGACTTGTAGTGATTTTCACCTCTTTTAATACTTTCCACCTCATTCTGAAAGAAAGAGGTGAAATGTGCCAACGTGACGGCCGTCTTGGTGTTGGTGACGTGTGCGAGACCAGAGATGTAGTTCATTGAGCGCTTCACACAAAAAAATGTGTTACTTCACAGTTTTACGACACATTTTATTTATTTTTTGACTTGCAAAATTATCTTTTAAATTGACGAACATCATAAGTGTAATTCGTTGCACAATTCAAACGGGATCAAAAGATAATCTTTCTCTCTCCATTGACTTCAATACATGATTTTTCCAAAATAAGGTCCCATGGAGGTCCCCCGGAAGGGGAGGGACTTCGCCTCTCTATTTGCTCTTTTCCAGCCCTCTTTTTGCAAGGGCTGATTACAGCGCCACTTACAGGCCTGGCATATGTACGACAGCGTCTCCAGCGCTTTCGAGCGGTCTCTCATTCCCCTGATAGGTGGAGAGTTGCCCATATAGGCGGAGCACCCCTTTTTCTGACGTCAGAAAAATTCAAATAATAATCAGTTCCGTTGCAGCCCCGTTTTTAGAGATTTGGGTATGGAGGAAAAGAGAAAGGGTTGTATTTTCTGACACTTGGTGAGTTCCCTGACACACCGGGGACACATATTCATGTAAAAGACGTACAAAAGTGCATTTTGCATGATAGGTCCCCTTTAAGGTTAAAGGTGGTGTAAAGGAAAGTGTGTGTGACAGGTAATAACAAGGGAATGATAACGTAGAGGGGGCACACACACAAAGTCAAGGCTAGCAGCTGCTCAGTGCGGCCATACATTTCATTTCTATCTCTGGATTGTGTTAGTCATGGCCAAACGGATGGTAGTGTCATATTTCACTCTCATAGACATCTACATAACGTATCGCATCACATTATGCTCTGTGACCCCATAATCACCTTCAACCTCACCTTGAGGAGGACGGGTGGAAGTAAACTGGGCAATTTTTGTGTTTAGCTAGCTTTCCGTTGTGTATCCTTTTGGAAACATTGAATTTTTGAAAGTAAAGATGTGAATACTTCTGTTAATGACCACTGAAAAATATCTACTCCGGGTCATGTTGCAACCTTTGGATGGCTTCTAAAGCCCCCCGCTCCCCTAAATCCATCTTATCTGTTCAGATCTCATGGCGCCCAGGGGAGGGAAGGCGAATAGTTTGAGAATTCTGACCACATCTTCCCCGTTACACTTTCTCTTTCATCCTTTAAAAAATTAATCCTGTCCTTTCCTCCACTGCTCTCCCTGCTCCACCCCTCCCTTTCCACGTCTGTACCTTTTTTATTTTTTACCACCACCCTTACTGTTTACAACCTCAGCCCTGGCCTTGTGCTTTCTCCCCGTCGTCTCACCCTCTCCGTTTTACCCCGAGCATCTCCCCTTCTCACCCCTATCCCTCTAATCTCCCTGTGGGGCTCTTGTCATCGTGAAAACATGATCTGCGGCCATCAAACGGCCCATTATACACTGCTGCATTCTCATCATGCTCACACTCCTCCCTATGGACCGTGCACACTCGGCCTCGCATACAGAGCGTCTACAGCTCCAATAGGAGAGTTAAATATTAAGAAAGGCATCCCCCCTGAATGCTAAAGTGAGAGATTATATATATATGTATGTACCAGTCGAAGATCTTGGAATGGACAGATTTCAAGACATTTGAGGGGCTAACGAAGACAGTAGTATAACTGATGGTTAGGATTAGGAGGCATATCTGCAGCATCAAAACAACTAGGGCTATTTGTATGTTAACGAGGGGAAATCTTTAAACCTTAACGTGTAAAAAAAAGTACGCAAAATGATTACATTAACAAATTTGACCCTAACTTCCTCCTATAATTCCAGCGCCAATTGTAACAATGGCCGACAGGTGTTTCAGATATTATTTCAGCTCTACTGTAAAGTAGCTAGCTAACGTAGCAAACCTAGCCATTTCAAATATACTGACAAAGCACTTAATGAAACATTCTTTAAAACAAGTTTAACTTTTAAATCCCTGAACGTCAACAAGCACTCCGGTCCAAGCTGTGTGCATCACTTTTTAGTGTCCCCGTGTTTCCGTTTGGTTTATTCAGCGCTTTTAGTAAACCCTGCCCATGTTTCTTCAAGATGGTGATGATGTTTCTTCATTTGCATGTGTTATGGCACATTTTTAATTTAAATATTTGCATAGGTTTTGAAGGTGCCGTGGGTTTCTCCTCATTGAAGTGTTTTGAGCACGTTTGCACTTGTCGGTCACCGTAGATTGTTACCACAAATTGCATGGCAGTGAAAAGGTAGCGATAGCATAGGAATTCGAAGTTTTAGCAAAGTAGGCCAAAAACAGATATCATGTTATAATAAAGTAAACAACCCTCTGATTTCTCATACCAGTTGATCATGCATTAATAATGATTAAACACAGAATATTACTGCGATTGACTCGATTACATATTTCGATCGATTGATACCACTACAAATCGCCTGGCAGCCTGAGAGGGCACCGTAAGAGGCAGCAGCAGCAGCAGCTAATGGCTAACTGCTCCAGCTGAACAACTTTGTATGCTGCGGAGGGAACACTGCAATGATCCCTTAAGGGCCCGAACATTAGCGGCATGTTTATGCATAGTTATTGGCCTATTTATCCAGTTGGTTTTGTGTTAACCGAGGAGGGAGTTGGAATGAGAGATCATATTTAGCAGCGCCTGTGATGCCAAGAAAGGCTTCGTTGTGGGGCAAAGTGTGCGTGCTTTTTTTTTGTTGTGTAAATGTGTTTTGCTGCTGCAGAGTCTGTGTTGTGATTAGCTGAGCTGCAGCAACAGGGCATACAGTTGAGATACAGACCTAAAACAAATGTCAAGCATTCAAGTACACCTGATACAACTGGTTATTTAGTCATTTATACGTTGAATATATTTCTTCGCATCATCTGTATACATAATTGTTGTCTTGTTTATGAAGATCTATTTTGTCTGATGTAATATTTACCTGTATTTTTCGGGGGTTTTGGACTTGAAGTATTTACATTTCTAAAAGTTTTTTTTTTTTTTTTTTTTTTAAGACTAGAGCGACAAAAATGTATCTTACAAAATTATAAATAAACTGCGGATTACTTTACAATCACAATCATTGTTTGTTACAGCCTTAATCTACCGAAAATAACTTCAAACATGCTTTTATAATTGAACTTTTATTTCATTTATCTAGCAAAAATGTCAGAATTGTACTTTTATAATCATTTTTCTTCTTTTATTGTCATTGGTTTTAGTTGTTTTTCAGCTTTTTGGTTGGAATTTTTGCCTTTTTGTATAAAGTTTAGAGATAATGGATTGCATTTAACAAGCAAATTTGATAAGTAAATTAAGTTTTAAGTGTATAAGTCTGCATGCTTCTATATAATCCTGTGTCTCCTCTCTCTTATTACCTGCAGTAGGCAGTCGGTATGACCAGAGCGTAGCCAACACAGGTTCCCCCGAGGCAGCTGCCCAGCTCGTGGAACAAGCCGTGGGTCAGAGACTCCAGAGGAAGCACCACCAGCAGAGCGCTGAGGAACAGGCAGTTGGAATGCTGCAAAAAGGCGAAAAACAGAATCAGAGTTACTGTCATTCATCACTTACAGTTTGTACCCAAGCATTCAGACCCAGCTAATTGGCCGTGACACTTTTGCAAGACAGTTATGCAATACGGGAATGACAGTGTTATTATTGTGGGAGAAAACATGATGGGAATGGAGAGACAATGCAGTTTATGACCACAGATCAAAAGAAAAACACAAGGATCCATTTTCCCACAGAATTTGATTCTATTTGTGGGGGCACCGCACCGCACCCCCCCCCTGGAGTAACCGAGGGCTAAGTGCCTTGCTCAAGGGCACACTAGTAGTGGTGTTCCAGGCAGGATTTGAACTCACAACCTTCCGATCATTTCCGATCATTAGACCAACAAAAAAAATAAAATAATAATAATAATAATTTAAAAAAATGTTTTTATGACATCCATTTGTGGCGGACTATATTTAATTGCGGTGACCCGCCACAAATAAGTCAATGTATGGGAAACACTGCAGTTTATTAGCCTGCACTTTCTGGGTTGCCATGAATAAACAATACCAATTATTTCATCTTGTCATCTTCTTTTAAGTTTAATTTCACTAGATTTCAATGCTTAAAAATCAACTAGCCATAAAAAAACTCAGCACAATTCCTACACATATACAAACTTGCATATTACCATGTAGAAAAGTAAAGCAGGTCTTGTGCAATAAAACACTGTCCGGCTTTGACCGCGATCAATTCCTTGAGTCACTCAGTGTGATGGTAAGCATTGCAATTTAGAATCCTCAAAAAGCTACTCTGATTTAATAGCATGGCGATGTATCTTAGAGAGTAAAAAGAAAAAATCAATACCTGCATGGTTAAGTGGAGCCACACATGAGTTTGCAGAATAAATTGAACTGCCTACAGTACGCCCAGGGTGAAGAATGTGTTTTACAGTCATTTATTCAACTTTTATGAAGTTGTGTCCCCTTAGATGTTCTCCTGCAAACAGATGCAGTATAGTAAGCAGCGAAAGCACAACAAGGAGGAACTAACAATATAATGCAAACAGGAAGTGGTGGAGAATTGGTTTGCAGTAGTAGATCCTATGAGAGTAGATGAGTGGATTCCTCAATAATTGCACAAAGGCTCTCTTCTGCATTTAGCCTATCACCACTTGTAAATGTATTTTACCCAGCATAAGGTGTTTTTTATATTATCCAGACGCAGCTCTCTGAGCTTAAGCTTATTTTAAATGTTGATAAAACTAAGGTAATGCTTTTTTCAAAAAACAAAAAAACACCGGAGACCACTTTGGATATTGTTTGGATATTGTTACTACCCAAGGACAGGTACTTGAAGTGGGTACCTGTTATAAATACCTTGGTATCTGGCTTGATGATTGCCTCTCTTTTAAACTTCAGGTCAATAATCTGCTTAGAAAGCTGAGGGTGAAGCTAGGTTTCTTTTTCAGAAACGAGTCCTGTTTCTCACTCGAGGCCAGGAAAAGGCTCTGTGACCTTTTTACCTGTGCTGGACTGTGGTGATCTGATCTATATGAATGCACCTGCCCATTACCTGATTAAAGTGCACCTATCATGCTATATTTGAATAATATAGTGTAGGACCATACCTATATAAGGCATATTTATACTTTTTATTTTTCAAAATACCAAACAGATCATGCATTTTAGCCATTCCTCATTTCGCTCAATGTAACACTGTCTTTGCATGGGCTGATTCTGTGAGAACAGCACCATCTACAGGCCTGGCATATGTACTACAGCGTCTCCAGCGCTTTCGAACAGCAATGCCCGTGGCTGTCTCCTCCTGATTGGTGGAGTTGGCCCAATAGCCGTAGCGCCACTTCTGTGACGTCATAGAAGTGNCATGGACCGGAAAAGGCCAAAGAGGCAGAACCCCAGGGCATCACCCAATTACCAGGGCTCCAGCTCGCCAAGCTATGCAAGCCCAAGAGAAAAATTTCATTAAACACAGCCTATGCCATTTGCTTAGCAAAAAGTGTCACCATTCAGGAAAACAGCTACATAGAGTACGGTTGGCTGAGAAGGGCAAAACGAGGAATTACAGAGTGTGAAACACTTTAAAAGGTTCCCATGTCGCATGGCGCATTTCCACTGATCATGATTCCATTGTTGAGGGTATCACTAAAATAAGGAAAATACTGTTGCAATTTTCCAAACTCAAAATTGGTTTTCGCATACAGGCATCTCTGTAAAGTAATGTGTACTTCAGCAGGTATTCACTTTCTCACTAAACGGGCTCGCTTGCAAAAACAGGTTTATACAGTAGGTTGATAAACGCTGTGAGAATGGGTCTGCAGAGAGAATTTCGCCGCGATCCCAACTGTCTGTTATCAGCCTGCAGCCAGGGAGGAGAGATCAGCAGAGCTGCATGCACTGAGTGTGTGTGTGGATTGGTAAATTTGGACCAATCAGCAGGGGCTTAACGTAACGGCTCCGCGGACGAACGTAACGGCTCCACGGACGTAACGTAACGGCTCCACGGATTGGCCCATTTAGTTCCGGGTACGTGCTTTCGTAAGCACGTACCCGGAAGAATCAAATTGATGATGACGTTTCAGCAACGAGGCGTTTTGGGGAGGTATTTTCTGTGTTAGAGTTTTACTCGCTACAGGGTGTACTTTAAGGGCTTTGACTCTGCAGACCGTTTACATGCAGGAAAACCTTCATAACACACAAGGGGACAGGTAATAACCGGAAAAGCATGACATGGGACCTTTAACAAAGCTAGAGACACATTTACATTTTATAAAACAGAATTACATTAGCAAAACACTTTTATCAAGGACAAAACAATATAACATAAAAAAATTAACAAGATGTGAAACACTTTTACGAGAACTGAGACAAATGTACAAGACGTCCCAAAACACTTTTATTAACTAGAGAATCAAACCGGAAAGGGAATGTCCATCAAAGCAGAAGTGACATGAAGTGATTGACTCAAACTTAAGTTTGTTTTGGCTGAAAAACCACCGGTACCTAAGCTTAAATTCCATTTGTTTTATAAAATGTAATTTTGTTTTATAAAATGTAAATGTGTCTCAAGCTCTGTTAAAGTGTTTCAAACTTTGTAATTCTCGTTTGCCTTTCCCAGCCACCGTACATAAGGGTTACAATTGTAAGAAAAGATTCAGTGTGAGAAGCCCTAAAGACTCACATCATTGAAATGTCATTTCTTTCCACAATTCTGAGTGTACCTTTAGGGCAGCCAGGACGAAGAAGGCCAGCTCAGTCACACTGAGAGGCAGCAGGGACAGCCTCCTCCAGATCCTCCCCAGGGAGAGCACCGGTCTCCAGCGGTCACTGGGCCCCAGCCCGCTGAAGTACACATCCAGCACGGGCTCACACAGCTGCCTGCCCAGGTAGCAGCCTAGAGCGTAAGGGTTGGCAGTGATGCCTAAAGCTTTGAAAAATACCAGAGACGTAATCAAGGCAAAACTGACCAGGTTAGGCAAAGCCAGGAGAGATTTCATCCTTAGGTCCACTATGAGAGCCCCCAGGGCCACCACCATGCCTATTATTGCCACTGACTTGTGTAGAAGCATAGCAGTGCTTGCAATGCCAAATCCCAGGAGCTCCAGGAACTCACTTGATGTTAGCAAGGTGGGCTTGTACCGGATAGAGCTGCATATCCTCTCAGTTAAAGCCCATATCGTCTTCATGGTTACACTGGCTAAAAGGAGATAGTTGGTGACCAGTTCCTTGACATTTGAATCCAAGGCGGTGCTGTTGAAGAAACACAGAAGGCCGAGCAAAAAGCCACACCACAAATGGAACAAGCTGAGACTGGCTTTCTCCATGGCAAAGTAGTAATGGAGGATGCTGGCTATCCCCAGGACGACGAGGCCCAGGATGAAGATGACCATGATCATCGCTTCTTCTGTCACCTCCCAGCGGACGTACATGCCAACGCACACCGCCACCAGGAGAGTGAAGCTGGAAAGGTAACCCAGGCAACGCACCGATGTAAACATGTCCACCTCCTTGGGTGCATCGACCGTCAGCTCCTCTTCGTCTTCGTCACGAGCCATGTTGGCTAATTAAAAAGAAAACGTAACTTAAAAATCTGTCAATTCCTAACAGTCACCTTCTCTAGACATGCACGGGTGTGCAAGGCTAGAGAACAAGTCTAGCCTCTTGATGACATCTTTCAAAATCAGCCCCTGTGAACAAATCCAAAAGCAGTGTTACTCAACTTCATAAGTATCAAATTGACAAGCCATCCAAACTTATATACGTCACATTTGTTGGTGACTCATGTCGAGATGAATTACTAAAAAAAGCTAAAGTGAGCTTCATTCCTCTTCTATAGTCAACTCGTAAATCTCAACTTAATAGGAGGATATAAAACTTATAGTTTGATTAGCTAGAGTTTAGAATACAACTACAAAAAGGCATTTATAAATAATAATATGGTTAGCAGCAAACAGGTGAGATACGTTATTTTATTTGTAGTGGTGTGAAGTAAATAAGTACATTTACTCAAGTACTGCACTTGCAAAGTAACTAAAGGTAATACATAAATAAATGCATTTGAGTAAAAGTACAAGATTACCCTTTGAATTGTAGTGGAGTAGAAGTACAACATAGCAGAAAAAGTTCAAACTCAAGTACTGTACTTACTGCAAGTACAATTTTGAGGTACTTGTACTTGTATGCTACCTTATACTCAAGTAAAGTACAAGTCTCTCACAATTGTACGACAGTAAATCTACTTAGTTACTTTACACAACTGACTACTACAAGCAGTAGGCTACTAGGCAATTATGAATAATACTAATATGGTTAATGCAATGATAAGCAGCAGTAACAGCGGATATAATTTTTTTTATAAAGTATCCACCAAAGGACCAGCGGCCCTGCTGTTTGTGGCGATGTGGCAGTCAGAAGTTTGCTAACTCATAGCCTTCCTGCTCACTTTTCGCTTTAGGTTAGCAAACTCGCGTCTTCACATTTTAATGCTGTGTCTCTGACTTTCAAAAAACAAGCAGCAAGCCCTTGAACAAACGTTACAGAGAGTACTTTAAAAAATAATGTTTTGAAAGGTCAAAATATTGCTTACATGTTGTTTGTTTAGATGACAGCAACTCTGCTTCCGGATTCCAGAGTACGGCATCTCGCGAGGGACAAAACACTCGGGTGTTCGCTTTTCAGGCTTGGAACATTGTACAGTATGTATACACTACATCTGAAGTATAGAAATCTCCTTAAACTTAACTATACATCATGCAATATAAATTCAAAAAGCATTACCTTGGTGAATCACTAAATCAGTGCAGGAAAAATGTAATGTCTTATTTCTTTTGATGAGGTAGTTTGCAGTTTCCTGCTTTGTTTATGTCATGTGATAAGAAAGTAATCTAGAGGCGGCATGGCTTTTCAGTATACATAAACCTACATCTTAATAGTTCATCAGATTAAAAACCTAAATGCATATAGATTACATATATGTATATATTTACAATCATGGCAATGTTTTATATGAGTCTCCCTTTTTTAAATATAAGCTATACACAAGGAAATAGTCTATAATGTAAGATATAGACAGCACAGCTAAAATTCAGTAATGCCAAAGAAAAAACAACAGCCATGGTTTCTTGTGATTGCAGGAAAAACAAATTGGAAATAATAACCAGGATGAGCCAGCATACAACTCTCCTATTAAACACAAATTAACAATAATTACACCGGAGTGTGGATACAACATGTCAACATACGTTTGTGATAAAAGCCAATTGGTGTTTGTTGGCTAATTAAACCAAGATTGTTGTTTATTTTTGTTGTAGCATTATTGAAAAACAAGAAAAAACTCAGACTTTATACCAGCTTTAATTATGATAATTTGTGTTAATGAAACCGTACAAAGCTACATGATGCATGCCAGGTGTTCGGTTTTATTGGGAGGTAGATTTTACAACACTACAATAGTTGTTTGTGTACATAATTGCTTGAGATATATTGTTGAAATATTCAAGCTTAACTGTTATGTCCGCAATAATGAAAATCCTGTTTGTGATAGTATAATTCTAAATGAATAAAAGTATTCAAACCAATGAAAAACCTTTTACTTGCTCCAATCCTGCAACTTGCAACACAAAAGTCTCTGTCATGGGCTTTGTATAGCAGGATAAACCCATTGGCCTGTAGGATAAGGTGCTTTTGTTACTACATTACTGAGGAGAAGCGTGTTACAAGATTTATTTAGGATTTTGCACTGATGCAATGTGATAAATGCAACGATCAGGGGGAACATCAAGAAGCAGGCTTACTCAATACCCTGAGGGTATAAAGCAAAACAATCAATGCATGTGTGTGCATTTTTCATGCTTGTGATTTTCTGAGTATGTGTATTTTTGAGTAAGTGTGTGTGTGTGTGTGTGTGTGTGTGTGTGTGTGTGTGTGTGTGTGTGTGTGTGTGTGTGTGTGTGTGTGTGTGTGTGTGTGTCTAACTGCATAGTGCTTTGATCAGATGTTTACATAAGGCACATCTAGAAACACCAAGTGCTTTAGCCCTCTCGACTGCTCAAGCTTTATTGCTGAGAGCAAGATGCAAACACTGAAATTCGTAACAATCGCAATGTTTTAATACACCAGACACATTTAATAAAATCTGAATGGATGGTGCTCTCTGCATAACCATAACCAAGCTAAAATATTTTTGTCCAACAGAAAATATTTCTCTACGGTGTCATTAAAGTGTTGTATAAAATCAACAGTGGGGATGTTTTACAAGAAGGGCAAAAATATCCTCGTGTAAAATCACATTTATTTGCTGCCTGTGCTTGTTTATAAAATAATAAGGTTTTCACAGAAATGGAATGGAACAGATGACAATGAAGTCAGATGTTGTTTTGTAAAATTGCACTTATATGTTCCTAAAACAAATCTTGCCATAATATAGTGTTGTTGTATCATACCCTAATAGAGTGCCACAGTGACGCGTCCTAAACCCCAAGTAAGTTAGCATTTTACCCTACTTTTATAATTTTCTAATCATAAATCGAATCAATAGATTTATGATTAGAAAATTATAAAAGTAGGGTAGACATGTGGATATTATTCGGCTGAACAAGACGTGATCTGTCTCTTCAATTTGTGTCAACCACAGACATATTACATACATTTCGAGCTATTTTCCAAAATCCTATGGAGAAATTGCATTGGTTTTTGTCGAAGGAACCGGAAGGAGTTTACTTCCGGGTTTTAGGACGCGTCACTGTGGCACTCAGTGTAGTAATGACTCCTTAAACCTGGAAATGAGTTTGCATTTGACCACTTCCTGTTCCCTGATCTCAAAGTCAACATTATTTTTGAATATATGTTTGGTTAGATGCCTGAACTAAGATCTATGGATATTGTTAACACAATCACAGTTGGCCTACACAAATACATTATCATATGCACTACTCTTTTAGGAAATGCATTTATGTATGATAGACAGCGCATGGCTGTTTCATGGATGTTTCAACCAACTGAATAGGCTGCTTTAATGTAATACTAGGAGTAGAAAACGTTTAGAAAATGCTGCCATGCAGAAAATCTCTGCTTTAAATTATGCAATAACTAGACAATAACTCTCTTTTCCTCTCGGGAGAGGCTGGCAGCTACAGGAATGCTTCTAAAGAGACTAAGAGTGGAGCTCATTGATTGATCTTCATCCAATTCCTTTTACAACTATAGGATAATTACAGCACTGTGTCTGTTGGTAACCGGAAAATGTAGTCCCTTTGGTTTCAAGTTTACCAAAAGATCTATTGATCATTTACATATATGTACACCAGTGCTGTGAACACGCATCAGCATTTGCAACTTAAAGCATAAAAGAAACACTTTAATTATGTATGTACTGTATATGTATGATTATAAAACGGACAAGTCAAATCAAGCAATCTGATTGGTTCTTAGCCGTGATATACTGAGCGTATACCACGGGTAGAATTGTAAGTTACTTTCACAAGTCAGTATCCCTCCGCGCCTGAGAAAAACAGTATACAGTTGGGCTGGGTAATACAACACATTTATTTTTTAAATGTGTTGACTAAATGTTGCATTCATGCATAATTGACGAATTCGGTGTTCAAATAATTTCCCCAAACTGTGGTGTATGTGTGCAGTTCCCGGGTTTAATGAGCTATCACTAAAAAGAAGAGAACACAACCTGATCAGAGCTCATGAATGGTGCAGTAGATATGATCTGGTGAAGGTTAAAGTGCTGAAAGATCTTAAAAATGAAAAAGACATACACCCACTGAGAGGGAGAGGGAGGCGGAGAGGAAGAGAGAGTTACATTTATTAAAATCATGAGGGTTACATGAGGACAGGAGTGAGAGAAAGGAGAGGGAAATGGGAGACTAAAGGAGACAGGTTCATCTGAATTATGCAGAGGCTATAGCTTCATTCTAATGTCAGAAACACCTCACCCCACCTGTATACAGGGTTAGAAGGATTACTTTTAAAATGTATTCCATTACAATTACTAGCTGTAAACAAAATGTAATCAGTAACTAATCTGACGCACCAGAGTTAGCCTGTGTCAGAATTGTAAGTGTTTGTCAGTATATTTGAAATGACTATAGGTTAGCTACGTTAG
Organism: Notothenia coriiceps; assembly: GCF_000735185.1. Taxonomy (NCBI): domain Eukaryota; kingdom Metazoa; phylum Chordata; class Actinopteri; order Perciformes; family Nototheniidae; genus Notothenia; species Notothenia coriiceps. The sequence goes on along the minus strand of NW_011367246.1, from coordinate 251,222 downwards.
CTATAGCCTACAGCAGATCTGCAATAATATCGGAAGGAAACATGCGATTACATTGATAAAATAAGTCAATAAACCTTACATTTTAGGTAGCTTTCCAGTAAATGTTGGCCAACTTTAAAATCCCCGAAAGTCAACATGTCCCAGCTGTGTGCATCACTTTTTAGTGCCCCCATTTCCCTTGTATTTTTAGCTTTTTACAGCTTTTTGTTTATGCAGTGCAAATGAAGTGATGAGGATTATCATTTCCCGTAATCTGCTGACAGAATCATGATAAACCCTTTTCCTGGATATTTGCGTGATTTGAATAGTGATCATATTGTTATGGTCTTTCTTCCTGTTGTGACTGGTTTCCTAAAGTGTAAAAGGTCATTTAAGGACGTGTGGTAAGCCAGTCAGTAAGACATTCTCGTATAATATCGGTTATTGCGCATGTTCGTCAAGATGGTGAATGTTATCTAAATACCGTGCATGTGTTAAAAGATATTTCTTTATATGCATGTAAATGTTTTGGGCCTTGGTAGCGCTTTTACCCCTGTGGGCCACCATACAAAAGACTGACAAACACACATGCACCATATCATATACACACTTATTGTATCTTAAATCAGAATTTACATTTGCATTCTTATGTCTAATCAGTATTCAGATTTTGTTTGCTACTGTTTGGAAATGATAAAGTAGAGGTTAAGGGAAGTTAAAAAATGTTTGGTCTAAGATGAAACATGAATCCGGGGCTCTGCCGTGAAGGTCGAACACACGACGCATATCCCCCACCCTGTCCTGGACACCCTTAGTTTTTGCCTCATTACATAGAGGGCACACTGTTTCCTGCATTGGCACTGAATGTTGGCACGGGAGGATAATCATGTGCTGAGGAATCATCGTCCAAGAACAAAGACTCCTAATCAAAAAACAAGAGCTGTAATTTGAAAAGACTTCAAAGAGTTTAGGACAAAACTAAATAAAAATCCATTTCTACTCTCTACTTCGGATACAATCTATCAGACTTTATAGGCATCAATGAACAAATGGTGGATTCAGCCATTTTGTTACACACTACTTCATCTTGAGTTTGGATGAGAGATGGGTCTCATTTTACATAAAAGAGTCATCTCTGAATACAAGTAATAAAGTATAAGGTGCACCGGTTCGTTGGCATCAGCGTCCCTCATTCATGTGCTGTAACAGCGCAGGACACAGGCGGGGGGGCACGGCCGCCAGGAGAGGTCTGTTCAATCACAGTTTCATCTTCAGAGAAATCAATGTGATGGAGCGCTGCGCCCAAAGTGGATGTTAGGAGAGGCAGACAGCATCAGAAGCCTAAATCAAAAGCCGCCGGTGCTTAGTATATCTATCGAGGCTGAAATGAAATTCAGAAATAAGGGTTTGATGAATGGGAAGAGAGGTTGATGAGGGAGAGAAAGCCGGAATAGAAGGATATAAGCAGATAATGCCACAAGATTAGTTGACTTTTCGATGGTGGCGTCAAATGAGAGAGACAAGAAGAGAATAAGAAGTTGACAAATGCTAAAGCAGACAGAGAGTGTTAGAGGTATGTTACTCAGTCTTACCCAAAAGCAGTATTCATAAGATCCTGGGACTTTTTTTATACCCTGGAAAGACACGAGGAACACTGTAACACTCAGAGAGGATGTAAAAATAAATCCCCCTCTGCTGATTAATGCTGAAAGGAAGTGAAATCCACAGCTCACAGTCACTTCCTGCTCAAAGGCAAACCATCTTCATGGGACAAGGACAATGCTTCATCTGCCAAGAAGTGCGCAGGGATCATTTCAGAACTGCTATTACGCCGCTTTATCCCCTGTCAACAGCACAGACATGATGCCAGCATTGAAGATGAGACACAGAGACAAGACGTCCTCTGTGTGACAGTTACATTAGAAGCGGGAGTTGTTTGGCTAAAACAGATTTCTTATGTGAACATTATTATTTGAAACGGGCACTATTCAGCTTTTTTGGGGGTTTTCCCTTCCCTGTAGGTTGTTATGAAGGTTTGTCTGCATGTAAGAGGTATGCAAGGGATACAATCTGCAAAGGCTAAAATCACATTAATTGGATTCTTTGTTTACTTCTCTAACATAGTGACTACTATGTAACACTTGTGCTTCTATTGGCTATTACTCTGGTTTCAGACAGAGGGTGAAAAGAGGTGCTGCAGCACAGGAAGTATGAGACAAGTAAAGACCTTTTTGAACATTAAAGCACATGTCACAGTAGAGGCACAAAATACAAATCTAAACTTTAAAATGAGCAGAACATATCTAATTAGATTAGAATGCATACAGTTTATAGACACCCACCATCCAAAAGCAAAGACAAATAATTATACTATTCTAAACTTCATCTCATAAACTACTTCAAACGTTGGCAGTTCAAGAAATTCAATTCAAATTGTGTTTGTTTAGCGGAAAATCTGAGGTAAAAAATACCAATATGAACTCAAATGAGCACAAGATGTTGTTGACGAGTTGTTCTCTACAGAAGTAGCTCTCTTTTGATATTACTGAGACAATCTTTTTCTCCCTGAAGATGATCCTTATATAATTGACCAGTTGAGGGCAATCATACAACATTACCAAACTCATTTTTGCCTGAGTTTGCAGAGTGAAGCTGCAATGACTTTTTAATAACCCGACCTGTTCAGTCCCACTGAGCTGTGACGATGAGAAGTCTGATTCATTAATTTTGCCGACAGGGGGGAAACTACGACTCAAATAACGAATCTGTTTTTGTCATTGTGAGAAATGCTGTTCACTCCCTGAAAGACGCCTCTGCACCTCCGCCGAATGGATTTCCAGTGTGTGATCAACGCTGCTGATGATAATGGCATTGTTCATTAAACACACTTGGTTTCACAAATGAGAGATTCGACTTCTATCTCTATCGGCGAGCTTTAATGTGCTGGTGCTGTAATCGGCCTGGATTAGTCAGCAGACCTGTCAAGTGAGAGCGCGGTCCAGTTGTGCTCGTCTCCCCTCGGCAGATGGATCTGAGACAACGATTTGGTCACTTGATTTCCCTCCACTCTTTTACGCAGTTACACCCACACCAGCACAAAGTGGGCTTGTAGAGGAAAATATGCCAGATAAATGGAGTCTCACTGTGCTTTCTCAGGTTTAACAAATCAGCATCTGTTGGCCAGTCTGCCGGCCAAAAACCCACTGACTCCAACCTAGAAAGATAGGAGGATATAGAGTGGAATCCTCACAGTGCTGTAATGTAGGCTACAACATTATACCTGGTACAATTTATCCAAAAGAAGCTCAGGACCTTTTGCCTAGGAGTGCTTCTGCTTGGCCTATCTTGATTTATTTTTAGCCATACTAGAAGCTGATGAACCTCAATTTTGGTCCAGATTGATATAACGACAATTAGATCGATTACCATGACACTTTGTACATACACTGAACAAAAATATAAATGCAACACTTTTGTTTTTGCTCCCATTTTTCATGAGATGAACTCAAAACATCTGAAACATTTTCTACGTACACAAAATAACCATTTCTCTCAAATATTGCTCACAAATCTGAAAAAATCTGTGATAGTGAGCACTTCTCCTTTGCCGAGATAATCCATCCCACCTCACAGGTGTGGCATATCAAGATGCTGATTAGACAGCATGATTATTGCACAGGTGTGCCTTAGGCTGGCCACAATGAAAGGCCACTCTGAAACATGCATTTTTGCTTTATTGGGGGGGTCTGGGGGGATCCGAAAACCAGTCAGTATCTGGTGTGAGGGTTAGGATTAGGGTTAGGGTTAGGGTTAGGGTAATGTTGTGAATCGAGTGGCCCATGGTGGTGGTGGGGTTATGGTATGGGCAGGCGTATGGACGATGAACACAGGCCACTCGATTGTTTGACGATGATGAATAATAGTAAATAATATAAATTGCTATCATTATGTAGGCACTCTCATTGTGAGCAACTAAGCATGCATTGAGCTCAAAGCGCCGCTAAGTGCAACCTCACAAAAGTGCTACACATCAGTGTGTTAGCATTGTCACTGTGATCATGTTAGCATGCTAGGGCTCAAAGCGCCGTCACAAAGCTTGTTTGACTGTTAGTCCTAGAGTATAGTAAACGGTTAAAACTCTAAGTCACTGTAACCAAGTAAGCAGATTCCGGTTTCCTGCTGTGAGTGTCACACACATTTAGCCGTCATGTATTACTGAAAGAAAAATACAGTTATATAAGGTCAACAGCAGTCACTCTAGTTTGACACATGAAAGCCTCTGCCGCAGTTTTCCCAACACGATCGTTACGCAAACCTTTACAGGAAAGACTGTCCGCCCAATCTGCAGTGTGAAAACTGAGCAATGAGTGACTCATGATCACAAAAAGAGAATTGAGTGTTAACACTGACGCAGGATTCTTATTGGTGTGAAGAGGATTGGACTCATTTTCATAAAAGTTAATGAACATGTGTATTTGTGTGACAGAAACAAAACTCCTGGAACACGCAAATAAATGAGGAGAAATAAGTATTTTTTCAAATGTAATGGTAATGCTGCTGTAAAATGTGTCATCCACAACTCTCGCGGGGCTAGGTTGAGGACACTTTCTGTGCACTAGCTGATGATTCACTTCTCAGAGTGCAGCTTCCCAGAAGACACTCGCAGTACTCATCATCATCCCTCTGTCTCTCTCCATCACACTTCCTCTCCTTCATTGTGTCACTCATACCATTTTCTGTGTCACTCCTCTCCTCTCACTGGCGTCGCACTCTTCAAATCATTTGCTCGCTCCCTCTCCATTTTTAATATGGCACACACACACACATACGCTTACACAATGTCAAGGTGAGTGAGGTAAGCACTTTCATGCATCATTAGAGCAATGATAACAGCGAAGACATAAAGAGAGAGAGAGAGACGCCTGATTGGCCTGGAAATGACTTCTAAAATGCATTAACCGCAATATAGAATATTATCGGGGAAATGTCATGTCGGTGTGTGTACACTAATCCTTTTTGAGATGAGAGAACAGTCTGAACAAACCTGTGTTAGGTCGTTTGTAGTCATTCAAAACAACCTGCCCAAACACAGGTGCATCTAATCAGGTGTATTCTCCTAGTGATGTGTCTTGCTGACACACCTGTTCGTGCTGAGCAATCGTTCATTTGATAAGTCACACCTGTGCCTGTCCTGCCTGTCTGTCAAAGTCAACACGTCTGCTACAAAAATGGCCACTTATACTTCACATCTTCCGCACTAATCTGCTTTTTCCTAATCAAACATACTGAAAGTATTTAACAATAAATGTTGACGTTGTTGCACAAATGCTGAATAGTGAAATCAAGGAACAGTTTAATACAATTAAACAGAAATAAACCTATTATTACCTTTAGAGTCCTTTTCGAACAAAATGTTCTCCACTAAGAGCAGAAATTACGAATAGATTGTGGGTATGGACAGGAACATGAGGATTTCTTTTCACATTACTTCTTAGGCCGAATAAATGAAACTTGAATCAGGTAACTTTTGCTCAGTTAAATAAACATGATACAAGTTGTGTTAGAAATTTAAAATCAATGTTTTGATGGTATAATGTAGTTTAAACATACTGTCAAGTTAAATGCTCTTTTATACTGAAAAACCAGAAATTCTTGTGCACAAGCAGTTAAGCTTTTATTCTGAAAATCCTTCATCTCCGGTTAGCATTTAGCATGTGGCTAATATACGATTTCCTAAAGAGGTGAATTGAGAAGCGAAATGACGTGGTGTGGTGAAAACCGAAACCTACTGATTTAACACTACAACTATAGATGTCGAGATACTACCATGCTGAATATTAAATGAAAGTACAGTTTATTTGAATACACTATTGTTTACAGACGAGAGTAGCATGTGACAACATCCGGAATGACCGGAAACCAAACCAGGCGAGAAGTATGTTTTAGATTATTGATTACAGCGTTTAGAATGTGTTACATGAAAAGTGATGAAAGAGAATATGAGGAGAAAAGGCGTGTTAAGCATATGTTGAAGGTGAAAAGTACCAATCCTCTGTTTTAAATGCAACAACGGACATTAGAGGCGAGGCGGCGAGCCGGCTGCGGGAGGGCAGCAGGAGGGTATATAACGCACCGGACTGGGGATCTCGCGGCTTCTCTTTTCGCTCAGGGTCAGTCACAGCTGTTTCCTGCCGAGAACAATATTCTGTCTGTAACTCCGCGCCTTTTTTAATTAAGTATCCCGTCTGGAATCTTTTCAAGAGACTCCTTTGTCTCTTTTAAGCTTCTCTCCTGGCGCGAGGAACAAAGAACATATTTAACAGTTGCTTTAAAGCCCTGCAAAGATATACAGGGAGTAGTGGGATGTCAACCAAACAGTCTGCGAGGCAACACCATGCGTCCTTTAAAAATAACGAATTAGCCAAACAGTGGAAA
>NW_011367246.1:236010-244802 GCF_000735185.1 Notothenia coriiceps | reverse complement strand
GGGGGGGGTTAGCTTGGTTGGTGATTGGCTAGTAGGCTGTACTTCAAGATTCAGTGGAAATGCTAAATAAGGTAATTAGGCTACTTAGTGTAATTATTTCTTAAGAGGACTCACAATACTACACAAGTAGCCAAATAACTAGATGTGTGCTCTCCGTCTGATTATTTGCAGACTTTGTATACAAGAGATTCTTTATGCTTTCTATTTTCTATTCTCTCCTTTTTTGAGTCATTGCTATATAAATTGGAAAAAGCACTTTCACTGAGCCATCAGTGCCATTGAGTGTTCTACAGTAAGTGTTTGTTTACCACTTAAAAGTCAAAACTGCTCCACCAATTGAAAATCAGCTTGTAGATTGTAGGTCCTTTTCAAAAACTCTATTAATCACTCGAGGCTGGCCAACTACATTCTCTCCTGGCCCTGGACAGCGGATATGTTTTGTTTCCATCAAATTGGGCTACCGGGTCCTGAGATTGAATAAGATTTGGGACTGAATCATTCCTTTGTGCCGAGTCAGTCTGTCAAATCATAGGTCAAATGTACACTAACATGTCTTCGCTGATTGTAATGTGATATTGAATATCTGTGTCCTTTTATCTTGTCTTCAAGAGGCCCAATATGCTTTTTGGGGAGTTATCTTTCCTGTAGTGTTTTATAGGTTTTTTTTGCTTGTAAATGGTCTGCAAAGACTAAAATCCCTGTGTTCCCGCCAGAGGGAGTTTCTCTCCCACACACTCTCCCCCATCGCCTGAAATGCCTCCATTTGAATCCTTTGTTTACTTCCCTAACATACTGACATCACTGTGTAATCCTCACTTCTATTGGCTAGCACTACAAGAAATTGTATGTGAGATAGGCTAAGGGGCGGGACATTTCAGACACATCGCTAACTGGTTGACCAATCCCAACAGAGCCTGACAGCTAACCAATCAGGCAGTATGAGAAAAATAAAGACCTTTTTGAACATTAAAGCATGGAACATTTGCATAATATGCCCTCTTCAATATTTGTCTTTGTTAATGTTGCATATGGAGCTGCTGTGATGCAAGATTGTTTGTATCTGTATTATTGTATTGTCATCATTATTTTAGCTGTAAGAGATATTTCTCAATTGCATTTACGGCGGCATAGCATGCATAATTTAGAGGCCAACATGGGACCGTTGTCCGACCTCCTGTTCTCTGAGTCACCAGCACATCATAAAATGCTCAGATGTGCTGTCGGAGCCGTTGGCTGTAACACACCAAATACTCCCGAGTCATTCTCTTTTTCGAGCTCCGAGTGGCATTAGAAAAGGGATGCCAATCACAACAGAGGCAGAGAAAGAAAGAGAGAATGAGAGAGAGGGCAAGCGTTGTATGTAGCTGTCGCCACGGCAACCGGAAAAAAAAAGCTTCCTGAAACAGCTGTTGTGATTTTTGTGTGATTAAGCATGTGTTTTAGTCATCGTGAGCTCCCGGCCTAATAAGAAGAGGTGGAGGTAATAAAAAAAGCAGCAGGCGGAGAGGATGGTGAGGAGGAGGACGGAGAGAAGAGAAGAAACGTTTAATGTGTCGAGTAAGAGATCACTACTCTTAGACTAGATTAGGAGAACACTTGAGAGAGAACTGGGGGTTTATGAGTGTGAGAGTAAGAGAGGCATTGGGGGCGTCTGGAAGAAATAAAAAGCAAAGATATGAAAGGAAAAATGACAAGCCCCAGAGCTAAATGAGGATTTATTGCAAAGTTCAACCCCAGTGAGCAAATATGAAACTGCAGTTATAAAAGAAGTGTAATTACGTCACAAACTGAAGGTACTTTGGATATTACGTTATTGCTGAGTCAGAGCAATCAGGAAAACCAAATATGTGTCTGCATTATAATTGCTTGGGGGGCTTTGAAAGAGAAATGGAGAGAAGTGGCCTTAACAGTTGGTTGTGGATTGTTTTCTGGAAGGGGTCAGAGAATGAAATCAAGCAACAACATTATTTAGTTTGGTTTTTCTTCCTCTCATTCTCTCCATTTCCCGGCAGCCCTTTCACTGGCATGCTTCATCTGCTGCAGAGTTTTTCAGTCGTAAAACAGCACAGTGTTTATGCAGACCCGGCTTTCTTACTTTTTACGAGGAGCTTCCATTTGGTATAATGACCCAGAGAGATGCACAATCTTGCCCCAGCGCCATCCATGAGATACCCACATAAGCATTATACTGTGATTCTTCATTGGCAATCTAAACGGTTGGGAGTACCCAAAATTAGCATCAAATGATTGGCCTGATTCTCAGATTCTAGTCTTGTTAATTCTGACAAGATATGTATATATTTTTTTATATCGATAGATATGCAAGCTTTAAACTTTATTTGATCAAAGACAATGTTATTTTAAAGCTAAATTAAACACTGGATTATTTTCAGGGTTGGGCATTACAATGCAACACAGTCGAGTTACTGTATGTTTCTCAAGCCCAGTCTCACGGCATTTCGTGTAATAATCACGAAATAAATGTAATCTATTGATTCGTGTTCACCAACACAATTTTCCCATTTTTTTCGTGTCACACATTACAATTTTAAAAGCAATGTATTTCTATTGGTAGTATGTTTTGTGCCTGCACCACATGTTTTTGTCCGGTCGGGTCTTGGAAGACCAGAAGCTGTGTGGTTCATAAAAACATTTTCTTACTCNTATACTACTATACACACGACACACACACACACACACACACACACACACACACACACACACACACACACACACACACACAAGTACAGTACACACACTGAGCATCTGTGTGATGGGTTGTTTGCAATAGCAGGGAGTAGATCAGAGACACAGATGCACTCACTACAAAGCTACAAAAAAACAACGTGCACACATTCAGAAGCTTTCCATTTGCCTGTCTCACATGCATGAACACATATTCTGAAAAATCCCTTGACATGGCGCTTTTTAAAAACTCACAGGGAGGAAGCAGATACCTCATTAGCTGGGGCTGCCAGTCACACACTCAGCAGGGATCCCCAGTGAAGCCAGTTTATTGGTGCTCTTCCATTTCTTACAGTAAAAGGTCTGTAAATGTGTGTATGTGGTGAGTACATTAAACACCTTATATCTCGTGGAAAGAAAACAAGTTGTAAAAAGCTTGTTATATAAAAAGAAAAAGTGAAAAAGACTCAAAAATTGAGGTCTAAGGTATCTAGCTAACTCTTGCTAAATGTAGCTTACTATAAATTCATCCTGATTCATTTAGATTGTGTCTTTCAATAGCCAATCAGAAATGTCCGTGGCATGACAAATAAAGTTGCTGCTTTTTGTTATGTCACATGACGCTATTTTGAGTGTGGACGGAGCAGCTACAATGCTAGCTTAGCCTAGCCTTCAACAATATGATCTTTCAACCCAGTCTCACGGCATTTCGTGTTACAGTCACGAAATTAATCTATTGATTCGTGTTCACCAACACGATTTCCACATTTTTTTCGTGTCACACAGAACGATTTTAAAAGCAATGTAAATAATAACAAATTAGAAGGATAAAAATATTTTAAAAATACAGATTTCAGTATTCTGAGGCTCTGAGCCCCATTTATTTTCCTCGCGGACGGCAAAAAAAGTCAGACAATATACGATTTTAAAATAAAAGCAATAATCGTGGCTTGATATTGAGTAAGAAAATGTTTTTATGAACCACACAGCTTCTGGTCTTCCAAGACCCGACCGGACAAAAAGATGTGGTGCAGGCACGAAACATACTACCAATAGAAATACATTGCTTTTAAAATTGTAATGTGTGACACGAAAAAAATGGGAAAATTGTGTTGGTGAACACGAATCAATAGATTACATTTATTTTGTCACTATTACACAAAATGCCGTGAGACTGGGTTGAGATGGCGGTCGTTAAGTGTTCAGTCACACTAAACTTGTTNCAATATTCTGAGGCTCTGAGCCCCATTTATTTTCCTCGCGGACGGCAAAAAAAGTCAGACAATATATAATTTTAAAATAAAAGCAATAATCGTGGCTTGTCAAGCCACGATTATTGCTTTTATTTTAAAATTATATATTGTCTGACTTTTTTTGCCGTCCGCGAGGAAAATAAATGGGGCTCAGAGCCTCAGAATATTGAAATCTGTATTTTTAAAAATATTTTTTTCCTTCTAATATACATTGCTTTTAAAATCGTTCTGTGTGACACGAAAAAAATGGGGAAATCGTGTTGGTGAACACAAATCAATAGATTAATTTCGTGACTAACACGACATGCCGTGAGACTGGGTTTGGTTTGTCTCCTAAATGTACAAGAAATACAATCTGGCATTCAGCTGATCCATTACAGTTTCTAGTCCTACTTTTACAGTTGCTTTCTTACCTGAAGTTAGTTAGAAAGGTTGAAAAAAATGTTGTGTCAGTGCATTCGGTGAAGTAGCAGACCAGCACAATCTGATGTTATGTAGCTAGCTTGCTAATGCTAACGTTAGCCCCCTTAGCAGGCATATATTTATGAATCCCCAGGACTTTGTACACCGTGGTTAAGCTAACGCAAAAATGTTGATATCCAGTTAATACTGTAAAACTGTGGGCTGGCTGCTTGTTAAACCGTAATATCTAATTTTCTGTTTCCACCCGTTTTGAATTCACAAGATGTGAGGCTTACAAGTAGGCCTGTTTCCAAGAGATTTCATCATGAAACTGTAGGAAAAAGCACATAGCTCAATTCATTTGTGCTAGTTTAAAGGGATACTATAATCAAACAGAACCATGCCGTTAGCAATACCTGTGCTTTTATTTTCTGCTGAGGCAAGTCAAGTAAAATATGTTGACTGTGAAACAAGCATGTTATTTAAAAAGGTCCTACTGTACGATGTAAGTCATGTTGCATTGAGCTAATATTTTGCCTTTCATGAAGATATTTATAATAAGTAAGCGGACATATCAGAAGAAAGAAATCATATATTTGTATTAGCACCGATATAAAAATATTGTCTGCCCTTGGTTCCTATTACAACAACTATTCTATCAAGGCTTATCTTACTCCTCTGCCTTTCGTCTTCCAACTGCCCCCACTCTCCTATCCTTCAGCCCAGTTTCTACTCTCCCTGGCACCCCTCCGTCCGTCCCTCTTTTCTTCTTCACAGCCAGAAGGCCAGTGTTTGATAATGACATATCAATCTGTAATGTGCTCTGGTCATGACTCAGCCACAGATGGCTAGGAGAAATACACTTTTTTCTCCCCTCCCAGTGCCCCAGTTACATGTACCAACGAAGAACTGTCCGAGGCTGTGAAGCAGTGCTCTTTCTTGTGCTGGGATATTGAAATGAGGTGATTTTGAGTCTGCGGAGCTGGCTGGCGGAGCGCTGGCGACTCTAACTCGTAATTTGGTATGTGGGGCTTCTGATAAGTCATGATTGCAGTGCCTAGGAAAAACACTGATGGAGGGAACTGTTTTTCTTGCTGGTTTTGCAATAAAACCGGCATACATGAGAGACGAAAACGTCGAACGTGAACGAAGGACACCGAGGATTCTTTTTCTGAGTGTGTTTTCAGTGGTTATATGCATGCAGGTATTTTAGAGAATATCTGGAGGATTAAAGAACTTCTCTGCAAGACTCGTGGGTAAATTCATAGACTAAATCAAATGTGCAAGACAACGGGACATCAGTGACTGGTTTGTAGACTATTGTTTGGTCGTCATCTTGTTTTTTTGGAGCCATAAGTTACTGATTGACAGGTTGCCTTAGTAATAACTGTCTATCGATGGGTAGCCACCCATTTACAGTCTATTTTGCTCTAAGGACCATCATTTACAAAGTGAACTTCACGTTTTATGGAAAAATAAGCGATGGGGACTAAATACTCATTATGAAAATGTTTACTAAAGTAATATCAATTTGGGGGTAGCATCTTTTTTTCTCGTAGACTTCTATACAATATAACTTTTGTGCTTGCCATAAAAATAATGCAGTTTCAAGAAACTTCCGCACTCAGTTTAGATCATGAGGCTGCTTACGCCCACCTCGGCAGTGACGATGACTTAAAAAGTGGATGACTGTGATGCAGAGGAGTGTGTGTAGGGGCTATCAAGAGGGAAATGAAACATGATGGGAGACGACGAAGGGCTGAAGAGAAGATATAGTGATAGCAGTCAAGCAGGAAGCACTAAATCCCAGCTCTGAAGGCAATAAAGATGAGACAAAGACGAGGCTGAGTGGAAAAGACATTGACTCTCAACAGCACATTTCACTACTGGTATTCCATAAGAAGAAGGGAGATTTTTATTTTGTTGTTGACTAAACAGTGGCCTCTTTCCAGGCTGTTCTCGCTTACATGTGCTAGGGACCCTAACCCTAACCCAGGGGTGCAGATAGTGGGGTAGGTGATACGTCCCCCCCCCCCCATTTATTTATCTTTTAATAATTTGTATCAATATATATATTGGTTCACATGATCTATGTAATTAAATCATCTTAGAATCTAATTCCAATGTGCCCACCAGGATTAATATTACTTATGATTGTAAAACACATAGTAAAAAAAATAGTAAGTAAATATCGTGAAAATTATTTCTCTGTTTCGTCCCCCCCATTTAAAAAATCTCACCTGCGCCCCTGCCTTAACCCTAATAATGTTCATCTGCTCGCTGTTACATCTGGTGTAATCTGAATTTTAACATGTTGTATACCATATTGCTCTGATACTAATAGTATTTTAACTACCTCAAAAAGCTTGATGATTGTTTACAAGTCTGCGGGTGGGCTGACAAAGTGGAAGTTAAACAAAATACAGAAAAAATGCATGCCATCCCTTGGAACACCTCAAACCATCAACTATAACCGCTAGTCCCCTGTGCTGATACCAACACCTTCAACACTTTTATGTAGTTCTTGCTAGTTTTTTCTACAATACATTATTCAGTCTTTTCCTTCCTGTATAAACATTTATTATGATTAACCACTTCCTTCCTGTTGTTAGCATTCAAATTGTGATAAATAGACCAACCATCCCAATGCAGACACCAGATGGTAGTCATAAACAACTCAACTTGTACTCAATGCAAGGCAATGCTGCGAGTCAGCTACAATGCAGGTTGAAGCTCAGGAGTCATCAATCAACATCATAAAGCAGAGGCTATTATATAAAACCCAGAATAGGTTGACATTTACATTCGGTGTACATTTTTCAGTGTGAAAATGGGAGAATTGTGACATTGAAATTGATTGATAACAACAAATTAATCCAAATTATAGAAGCTTTTTAATAAAGTGTTTTGGAAATTAACTGCTAAAAATAGAGCAGTTAATTGCCAAAACATTTCATTGCGCTTCTCGCCATATTGTTGGAAGACAGCGCTTTGGCATGCCTGATGAGTTTGTTAGAGGGAAGCAGCCATACAGGTTTGAGTCTTCATTTAATTTCCATATGTGATGATGCATCTTCATTTAGGGGGAGGACAGCAAGTCTTTAGTTGCTCATTAGTTGCTATTTGCAGAGAAGGATACAGGCCTTACTTAACACCCAGCGTCACTACCTCCTTCTGTACATGCATGGAAAGTTGTCTGAATCCATTAAGTGTGCATGCCAGCTTCTTGGTCTAACACAACTCAATTTGAGGAAGATTTTACATTAAATCTTTATGACTCTAAAAGCTGCATGTGTGCAATGTACTGAGAGAGGCAGAATGGAGGAAAGGGAGGGAGGATCTACTGCATGCTTCAGATTGCACAAAGCTAAATTAAGTCTGGTCTCGGGGCGAACACTCTGCAGTGATGCAGCCGGACCAGACTGTAACAGGCAAACTAACAAACGACTGCCTGAATGTGCATGCCAGACCGCTTAGCTCTGACAGCCTGAAATCCTCCCATCATGGCTGAGAAGCTCTCGTTTAGCTTCAGGAGCGATGTGGGCTGCATCTCTGGAAGCTTTCCCAGGCTACGCTATCACGCCAATGTTCTGAACTGGGGCAATTGCAGTCAATGCGGCTTCAGTATGGCAGCCCCTTTCTTGTCTTGTCGTTAAAGCTGATGTATTTTCTAGCAAACAGAGAGATTCACAGTAGGCGCAGGCTGACAAGGCTAATTGGTGGATTCTCGTTAGCTTGTTTGTTGAAGGGGGAAATGGTAGAAGACGGAAAGTGGTAGGAGTGGTGGACGTGGGTTGAGACCAAAGCATGTGTCACAGCCTTTGCTGTCTGTTTACTGCGATAAGCATGTTTATGTCTAAGGCAGTGGCGAGACGTAAGGGCCCTCTAGGCCCTCTCTGAGGGCCTAAGATTTTCTACAAAATAATATTTAAAAACATTAAAAAAGAATATATTTTTTTAATATATATTTTTTAAATATGTTTTTAGTTATATTTTTAATTAATTTTACCAAAATAACTTGATTTAATTGTATTTAAAATAACATTTCCAAAGAAATAAATCCTTCGAATCTGCCTATTCAGTTTCTGTTTGAATGTGAAGGGTTAAATGAAAGAAGCTCGTCTCTGCGAGGTACTGTGAAGACAGGAGCTGTTGGTGGTCCTGCCTATGAATTCAAAGAAAAAAAAAAAAAAAAAAAAAAAACAAAAAAAAGACAAAACAAAAAAAAAATACAAAAAAAAAAAAAAACAACAAAAAAAAAAAAACAAAAAAAAAAAAACAAAAAAACCCGACCAGTAAGCAGGAAACAACGATACCTTTGTTCCTTTTCAATGACCGCCAGCCCTTTGAGACAGTATTTTAGGTCCGCTATTCTTTGGGTGGGTAAATCTCCCTTCTAATAAGCAGTCTAACATGACAGTAACTGTAATGAGAAGAAGCAAGTCATGATAT
>NW_011367246.1:206256-235967 GCF_000735185.1 Notothenia coriiceps | reverse complement strand
GTGTGTGTGTGTGTGTGTGTGTGTGTGTGTGTGTGTGTGTGTGTGTGTGTGTGTGTGTGTGTGTGTGTGTGTGTGTGTGTGTGTGTGTGTGTGTGAGAGAGGTTTATCCAGAAATGTGTTTATCCTTTCTGCTCACTTGGGGAAAGAGGGGACTGCTGCCCTCACTCAACACAACAGATAGGCAGCTATCAGCTCCCAGAGCGTGTGTGTGTGTGTGTGTGTGTGTGTGTGTGTGTGTGTGTGTGTGTGTGTGTGTGTGTGTGTGTGTGTGTGTGTGTGTGTGTGTGTGTGTGTGTGTATGGGGGATGCCTGCATGTGTGTCTGTGGGTCTGTAGCTATGTGTGTATGTGTGTGTGTGTGTGTGTGTGTGTGTGTGTGTGTGTGTGTGTGTGTGGCAGTGACTCTGAGCTGGTCTGTGTTTATGTGCTTTCCAATACCAAATACATGTATCAGACTGCAGTGAATAGCAGCCGTGGATCGATCCGGTCAAGTGTGTATCTCTGAGCTTTGGCTGAAAGCTGCTGGCAAGCTGACCACAAAATAAATGTCAGCGTAGTAAGTTAAGCGTTGTTTATACAGGGGAGTGTCATTGAGATAAAGCTGTCTTTCACAAGCAAGACTCGGACACAAAATAGAAATATCGGCACAAGACAAAAACACATTTATTGAATCAGTCAATCAAAGAGAAACTCCCTCTGGAGGGAAAACAGGGATTTTAGCATTTGCAGACCATTTCCATGCACTAAAACATATAGAACACTTTACAGGGAAGGGAGAGTCTGTAAATAGCAATAATGATCCTTGTGAAATCTAAGGCTTCATTTCAATTAATTGGGAATCTGTTTTCCAGAAATACATGACTTAAATCGGAACGTCTAATGGCAAGCATTATATGCCACACATACACCAATACATATCGCGTCTCATTATCATTTAAAAGTTTCATAATCAATCCAACGATATTTAAAAAAATATGGAAATCATACTTTTGTAGTTAACATTATTTAACACTTATTCCTATTGTTAAAAGCTACTGTGTCTCTCACAAAATAGTGGGGTTGTAACAGTGGTGAGCCGTCAGGGCCCTCTAGGCCCTCTGTGAGAGCCTAAGATATTCTACAAAATAATATTTAAAAACATTAAAAAAAAATAATATCTTTTTTAATATATTTTTTAATATATTTTTTAGTTATATTTTTCATTAATTTTACCAAAATAACTTGATTTAATTGTATTTAAAATAACATTTCCAAAGAAATAAATCCTTCGAATCTGCCTATTCAGTTTCTGTTGGAATGTGAAGGGTTAAATGAAAGAAGCTCGTCTCGAGAGAGAGGTACTGTGAAGACAGGAGCTGTTGGACGTCCAGCTATGAATTCACAGACGGCCCAGCTATAGTAACTGAACGAGAGAGTAATGTCAAATGACAGTACAATTGACCAATCATATCTTCCCTCTAAATGGGTGGGTTTCATTATCGCGGACTTTATGACAAGTTCCACCCACAGTGAAACTTTTCTTGTTTCCATAGCAACAACAACTTCCTGTCAACAGCGTAAACTCACCTTCAAAATAAAAGCATGCCAAATTACACATAAGACATGCAACTGCAACGAAAGTAACAAACACAATGCAATATCCTTTTCAATTTCAAAGCACACAAATTGGGTTATTTACATGTATTGTTTTGATATTCCACTGAAGTATACGCTGTGACGTAATAACTCTTTTTTTTTTTTCTCTTGAGGGAAGGTGTGGGGGTCAGAGGGCCTAGGTATAAAAGTCACGGCTCGCCACTGGTCTAAGGCCTCGGAGCTAGCAATATTTTTCAATGTACCGACATGAGATTGCTATCCATCATGTCATCCTACCTTTTGCAAAGACAGCAATAAGTAATTAGAGTTGTCTATAATTATACAAAAAGGGTAACATTCATTGTTTCAAAGGTTAGGTTGTTTTACCTGTGTATGTAATCATCATCTTCCATGGCTGCAGTGCAATGCCATCTCATTCACATCTAGTTTTAGACTTTCTATTTGCCTCACTGCCAGCCAGTGCCCGGGGGTTAAGGGAGTCGAAATAACTCCGCTCGCTCAGGCAAAGGTCAGCAGAACAAAAAACATTTGGGATAAAGTGACATTGTGAAATTCAGTTGGCTCTGCAGTGTAATACCACCACCAACATACAAAGCTCGCAGCTCGTAGGTCTGAAAGAAACCAAAAGAGGAAGAGAGAGTGCACTGTGTCTCATAGATGGTTCATTTCGAGAATATCGGAATAATAGTTTTGGACAGTGTCTAAAGAGAGAGCCCTGGGGGCCATGAGTCCACCAAACCCAATTACCAAATGTTCTTAAAGTGTTCTGTAGCGGTAATAGTGATGGTAGGGAACAGGATGGAAATGGTGACAAGTCTTTTTTGCTGGCTTTCTTTCCAACGATTTTTATGTATGAGTAACAGGTGGGACTAACACTTTGTTATGTGTGCTGTTATAAAAACACACAGCATCCTGCCAGGGATTGGAAGTAAAATCTCATTACTCATTGAACAAAAAAGAATATTCAATGTGCAAAATGTGCTGGCTATAGAGACCTTTCTTTTACCTTTCTGCTGTTTGATTTGGTTTCCAAACAGCAGCTTAATTGAATCATTGTTTTTCTAATGTATTAAATGTATGTTTGAGCATGTGCACCTTTATGTCCATGTCATTTAAATAAATCGAACGCCTGTTTTTGTCTTGCTGTTGCAAACATTATTCCGCACCATGCTTCGATGTCGTTCAGGGAACAGCGGTGGCAGATTGTTCTTATACGAGCCGGAGGACACTGTTGTCTGCCGACGTGCAGCATGGAATGCAAAGAAGGCTTCGAAGTCCATTTTGGAAACGTATTTATAAAGCTTCAATTCTGAAATGTCAAGGATCCTCTTCGACAGGGCTTTAACGTTGAGTCTATCTTGGGATCAGGTGCTGGAAATCTGACAAATGTTTAAAGTCCAACATCTTCACGAAAGATGGACACAATACAAAAGTATCGAGATCCCTATGGAGTTCATCGCTAAATTGTAATAATTAAAGCTTGGTAAAAAGAAGCTTTGATAACATTGCAACTCCCATTGAGACATAAACCATTGGTGTAAATGTGCAATTAGCAATATCGCCCAAAGAATTAGAAATATGGTACATTCATATGGAACTGTAGAGGTTTTCGGTTGCTGTTACTTGAGACGTTGACATTTAAAAGAGCTACAGACTGTTCACTACAGCTTTGTTTGGCCCAGAAACAGCGGATAACAAATAAAAGCGCTGCATGGCTAAACTTTGTTCCTAACTGTTTTAATTTTTAATTGGATGAAAGCTGTGCACTGCTTGATTATGGTCCATTGTTAATCCTAAACATAACGATCCCACGTTGTTTTTTAAAGTCTAATTACATTTCAGTATATTCATGGTGTGCTATGCTACTTGTACTGTAGAATGCAACCTCCAGGGATAGTTTTTTTAGAGATGTCCCGCCCCTTAGCCTATTACGTATAATGTGTTGGAGTGCTAGCCAATAGAAGCGTGAGTGTAAGGTAATGATGTTACTATGTTAAGGAAGTAAACATAGGAGTCCAATGGAGGCGTTTCAGGCAAGACGGAATTCAGGGATTTTGTTATTTGCAGACAATTAACATGCACAAAAACCTATATAACACACAAAGGGAAAACCACAAAGGAATAATAGGGCCCCTTTAAAAATAAAAAAATAAAAATGTTGGTCAAATAAACCCTATATCGTATCATACTTTCATTGTTCATGTTTAGCTCTGCTGGTTTGGGGAATTCTTCTGGAGGAAAATAGCACTAGGCTCCTGAAAAACAAACCATTGCCTTAAGGCATTTCAAAGAATCTTTGAGGTTATGAAGCTGAACATTTAAAGTTACTTGTGACCTACTTTGATGTTTCTTTACCTGGCTGTTGGCGCAGAGTTTACCTAGATCACACGGTGAATCATAGCACTACAGTAATTGGGACTGACATTGTTCAAAACCATTGTTCTGAATATAATTATGTTGATGATTTATGTGTCACACGCCCCCCATACACATTACACATACGCTCACATAGAGCCACGAACAAGTACACTTACACATGATACAGTACCTGAGGGAGATGTGGGTAGGCACAACGAATCACTTTTTTAAAATGTAGCCATGATTCGAGTTACAGTCGAGTTCCACGTGTCACAGCAGAGAAACGGCGTGCCGCAACCTCCCACAATGCTCTGGGGAAATGGACTTACAGCAGATGGATGGGCTGATAGAGGAGGGATCTGGTTCATAGGATTGGTTTCTATATGCGGGCTGATAATATAGGTCAGTAACACATTTACTCTCTTTTATAATGTTGAGCCGTTATACCAAGCGCTCCAAATTACCACTCCCACTCTCCCATCACGATCACTTTGTTGCCAAGGTGATGAATCAGAAAAAGAAAAAAGATTTTCTAACGAGGAAAAATAAGAACAGAAAAACATTTTCAGCTCAGCCGAAATAAAATGAGTTTTGATTGCCTTTTGAATTGAAGTGATGTGAATAAGACACATCATGGGTTATTGATTTTAGAACCAAAACAACACAAACCCGGTTTAGTTTCATCTCAAAGTGCTCTAGGAGAGGAGAAAGGACAGTAACTCATTTTTATTTATTTGTCAAAATCTGAAAACAGTGTCACAGTAAATCTCACCCCCTCTGGGCTGTTTTTCCTGCTATTCACTGTGACAATAGCCTTGTTGATGTGCTAAAAAGGAAGGATACGAGACGTACATGTAGGAAAGGGATGGAGAGAAGGAGACAGAAATATCAGGAAGGGGGAGAAAAGTGGAAGTGGAGGGAGATGGCCGCAGAGGGGGCCGTGCTGCAGTGTTCTGGATGCTTTCCAGCGTTGCTTCCAGTGAACAAACAAAACACTGGTCTCAGCTAAATATAACATTTCCCTCCGTGCACAAGCCTTAAGAGAGGAGGTGGAGGCGATGTGTGGTGTGAATCTTCTGTCATGGTGCAATACTCCCTGACCTGCAAGAGGCCACCTGAAGCAGAGTGATGCGTTAATAACACCGAGGTCACGATCTGCTCCCCTGTTTGATTACCTCTTGGGTTTTCCTCCAGCGTCAGTCCTTTCTCCTTTCAATTTCTCCCTTCTGTGTGATTCTGCCGCTTCTTTTGTGGTTTTTTCTGTATTGTGTTGAAACTAGAAGAGTTTCCCTAGCCTGTCCCATTATGTTATAATGCCAAAACAGGACGGATGATTCCCCTTATCTCAAATGATGTATCAATAAACTTTATTTATTTAGCATCTTTCAAAAAATACAAACTGCTTAAAGGTAAAAATAAATACTCTGCCATTAATCATGAAGATAATATACTGATTTCAAGGACAATTAGAGATCTGATAAATAATTTGAGTGAAGCCTCTCAGGGCTTTGTAAGTTACTCGTAAAATCTGTGACTAAGTTCTTAAAGCAGCATGAAACAAGGGAAAGGACGCCATGACTGTTAAAATATGGAGTTTTGGATGAGCTGGAGTCCGTAGAGGGGTTTTATTTACTGGTGCCAGAAGACAAGGCTGAAGAGGTGGAAGTATTCCATATTTCTGGTCAAAATAAATGGTCTAATATTAAGATCTTAAAATATTTGATAGATGATGAAAGGATTTAGACATTGAGTTAGCAAGTTCATCCAGCTGAGGTTTCAATCTAAAATGACACCAAGATTTAGGACAGTAAACCAAGAGTGTTTGATATATTGATCAATCATTAACATCTGGTTTATCAGCATTTACCTGCAGGATATTATTGTGCTCTCCACTTTTATTTTAGCATGTTAACAACTTTCTGGCTTCCAGCTTTGATAGATCTGAATATCATCAGCATAAAAAGGGTATTATGTCTTTGAATAAGGTTGCCAATAGGGAGCATGTAAATAAATAAATAAATAATTGGACCCAACACGGAGCCTAGCGGCACCCCACAGTTAACATCTGTTGCAGCTGATCATGTTTGACGGGGAGTTGAGCAGGGTGGACCCAAATGCAGAAAATACAATGGAGTGATATATAAAAATGAAAAAAAGCAATCTTCATTAACTAAAGCTAATTGGATTAGCACAAAAACACAGTGGGAACAGGCAAGGTATTAAAACCAAAGGAAAAGAAAATGCCAAAATAAAACGAGGAACAAACTAGGATTACACAAGTGTAGCAAAACCAGGGGGCAAACAAGGAAAATCCACTACTAATAATAACAGCTCGGCCAACCTAACCACACCAGGGAAACAAACAGAGAGCTTGAAGACAAGCAATTATACAGACAGGACTATTACACTGACAGGACACAGCTGGAGAGGTTAGGTAAAGACACAAAGGCAGCAAGGAGCTTACACACAGGTCGAAGGAATCAATCAACAATTACAAATGCGGGAAATCACAGACAGGAAGTAAAAGAAAGACAAGACAAAGGAAGAATCTACATTTCAAAATAAAACAGGGGACATGAAACCCAAAAACTAAGATCATGACAGATTAGCGATACCAACACCGATGGTAGTATTTTAAGTAGAACCTAAACCACTGAAAAGCCAACGATATCAACACAGGTTTCAAGGTGTTTTTAAATAATATCATGTTCAATGGTAATTCATTCATGCCTTTAGACCGAGAACAAATACATTCATGCAGCAATACGTCATTAAAGACCTTAAGACGTGCAGTTTCAGTGCTATTTTCTTCAGAGCTGAAATTCTAAGAGACAAACTCCCTTTTAGTTTCTCCCCACCCACCCTCCCTTTCTTTTTTCTTTTTTTCATTGACAAAAATAAAGAGCTCTGAAAATGAACTGCTGCTGCCGCCAAAGCACATTAATAATTCACAGGGCAGCAAATGGAAATTAAGCATAGGTTTTAGCCCATGCGTAAGAGGCGGAGAGCCAGCCATGCATGGCCTGACTGGTGTGTGTGTATTTGTGCAGTGTGAGATGGTGGAAGAATTAACACAAAAGCCCCCCCCCACACACAGTCTATAATATTTCTTCATTACAGGAAACAATATTGCAATTCCAACTCCCCACAGGTATTTTCGGTGCAATGCTGTTAGTGGCTGCTTTCTCTGTAGACAAATGCTCATGGAATATTTTCATTTCAGCTTCGCCTGGGAAACAAACCACTGCCAGTTTACTCCTTTAGCCTGCATGCATATGTGTGTGTATGATCATTCTGTGTAAGCACATCCTTATGGTCCTTCCCACGCATGTTATATGTTTCCCTTGAGCTGTTTTTCTGTGTTTCAAAGAACATAACATGAGAAGGAAAAAGGATTGAATTGGTGGCTAGAAGGCTTGGAGGCTGGATGTAACAGCACACTAGAGGCTTTGCTTGGCTAAAACTTAGCACCATTTCTCATCAGGAACTCCAGCACCATCAGCAAATCAAATACAAATCCCTCAAGGAGAAGAGACCTAAAAGCAACACACCTATTGTCTGCTCTGATTGGTCAGCTGGCCGTCCTTGTCCCAACCCTTGGCCTACCACTTAAAAGGTAAATAGTTTGCCACTTGCATAATAAAAAAACATCTAAAGGGCAAATAAACATGCTGGATTTTTGAGGCGTCATCAAGCCCAACAAGGGGTAATTTGTCAGAATCAAATCACCAGATGGCCTTCTCTGTGATCGTGTTGATCAGAGTCAAAGAGAGCCCGGGAAATGTTCGTGGCAGTCTGCCGCCACAGAGACGGTTCAATTAATCACGGTAAGAAAATTCACACCTCCTGAGTATGTCATCCACTTCCTGTCTTTAGACAAATATACAGAGAGACAGACACACACCCCGCCACCCTCCGGCTGGCCGTGACAAGCTATGCAAATTGACATTCCTGCGTGTATAATGGCCTAAATGATGAAAAACTAATGGTATTTTGAGCCGCCGTCTCTCCTTTTGATGTACTCTGAGAAGACAGTGCAGAACCTGTGACCTCCAGGTGTGACAGTGATATTTAGAGGAACAATGTGACATATTTATACCCTGGATGGAAGAAATGTCTCCCGAAAATAAGATTCTTCTGAACACTTGGGACATAGCACCTCGCGTAATATCAGCCACGCCTGCCATGAAGTGACAAGGGATGTAAAAAAGATAAAATCCACCAATGTTTTCCTATTTCATGCGTTGGTAGTTCATGACACGTTGACTCTGTAAATCATCATGCTACATTCAACTCAAGAGCATATCTATTTTTTCTGTAAACTGACCCAGAAGTGTCTGAGCAAGGGTTTTATATCTTATACTGTTACCACACACCACACCATGCACATGACCACAGACTTTCTCCTGATGATGCAGCATAACATTCTCAGCAGTTAACCCCTTTTATATAGCGGGCAGGACAACTTGCGAAGGGAATTCACTTCATGTTCACACAACTTTAGGGATCCATTTGTGATGAACTGCAGCTTGGAGCGCATGTCTGTAGCCAGCCACGCTGCAAAAATATCCCTGAGATTTTCACAATTCTCCTATTTAGTCAGAAACTTAAAAAGTTCAAGAAAAAGAAAGAACATTAAAGGCAAGGCAAGTTTATTTATATAGCACCTTTCAACACAAGGCAATTCAAAGTGCTTTACAAAAATGAAAGATATTAAGAGCATTAAGAAACATATTATAAAATGGCATTTACTGTAAAAACACTCATTTAAAAGCAAAGGTAATAAAAGATGAATAACAAAAGGTACATGAATTCAAGTGATAGTGCAGTGTGAGATACACACATCTGAAATGTTTAGGTCTGACTAACTTTTAAGCAGAAATAGCTTTCTTTGACCTCACTTTCTTTCTACTTTCTTTTTTAAGTTATCCTTTAGTTAAGTGTTTTATTTAATTTTTTTATATATCCTGCTTACTTGAAGTAAACAATTATTTTATGTTTTTTTGTAATTATTGAGTTTTTTTGTATTTCAATGTGTTATTTTAGACCTCGGGACTGTGGGAAACAGTATTTCGATCTTTCTGTGTGTACAAACATATTTTGAGATTGACAATAAAGTTGACTTTGATTGATTGTTTCATGCTAAACGAACCCCCCTTTTGAAAATTATTATCTGTAACCCAATATTCTGCAAATTCAACGGATCCTAGCCATATTTTTGTCGCATATTAAAAAAATTTGCTCACAGACATTCATGTGGCTTGCTAGTTTCTGTAAAAAATTACATTATGTAGACATGTCACAGCAAAGGCACAAAACATTTATATGAACCTGCAAATGAGTATAATATGTCCTCTTTGAAGGAGCAACTACTAAATAAAAGGACTAAATGCCTTCTGCAGCACAGAAGGCTTGCTATTTGCTAGCCTATTAAAGTGGCATCTTGGAGAATGACACAACGGTTGGGTGGCGTGACATTGCCGGTGCAGGTTAGCATGGGTGCAGGAGACAGCTGCCCACGCACTGCAGTGAAAGCCAAATGCTCTCTCTTACTCTCTGTCCTGTTATTTTACATAAAGGAGTTGCAGCCTAACAAGGTGAGGCAAATTATATATTATATATCAAATTAAAACAGGAAAATAAATATGAAGCAGCTATAAATAGATGATGCTTAATAATTGCATTTGTGTGAAAAGATGCAGTGTTGTGATGTTTTCCAGCACAAGCAAATTAGTTTGTAAAAAACCCGCTGATGCTGATGCATTGATTTTTCTGTATTCATCTGGAAGGGGGATGTAGTTAAAAGGTTAAAATGGTTCAAAGCATGCATGACTCATTATATATCAAAACAACATCTCCATCTTCAATATAGTGTGGACTCTGTGAGTTGTGTAAACATAACAGCCTATAAACCATGAATATTTCATGTGTTCTGAATCCCTCTCTTGCCGTTTTAATTTAATTGCATCAGCCACAAAGCATAGCACGCTATTGGAAAAGTCCATTTGAATTCTATCCCCCATTATAAGAGTCTATTAAAGCAAATATGGACTCATAACCTTCATGCTCTGTGGATATTTTGTTGTTCAGCACTCTGTAAAGCCTCATTCTGTCTCTCCTCAGGTCTTTGGCCTTGGCCTCTATTGTCAGTTGTGTGGAGAAAGACCCACGCTTGGCTTATTTTCATAATTCACTTTGGGGAAAAAACAGGTGTCTGGCCTCGTGTTCAACCTCCACAATGGGGTGGCTGCTGCCTCCAGGCGGCGTCACCATGCTTCCATCTCCATTACTCTCTCTGTCTCACACACGCATATGCACACAAGTTGGGATTCCTGCCAGCATGCCCCTTCATATGCAAACATATCCACACAAGAAGTACCCAAAAACATATTTCTCAGTGTTAGGAAAAATATCACTCGTCACCGGCTTGGTCTTCAATATCAGAATACATTTATTATCCTTGCAAGAATGGAAGTAGTCATCAGACACAAAGCTGCATGGGACAAATAGTTCCCCTAACAGTGTCCTTCACATGCCTTAAATACAAGAGAGTGTTACAGTCACAAGATGCAGAATACCGGTTCAAAGCAGTATTCAATGTTTAGTTCAGATTAGCTGAGGCGTAAGCAATAATAAAAAGCAATCATATGTCTATCTCCATAGAGGCTGAATCATCATGTTAATCGTTGTCACATAGCTATCATATGCCTAAAACAGTCCTGACGCTCTTCATACATCCTGTTACGTACACAGCTACGTAGGGCTTTTGTTATCATGTGCTACTCTGATATTAGAAGAGTACATTCAGTATTTCCCCAACACTCAGTCTGGCGTTTGGCCATATTTTTTGTCTCAAGTTTTATAAATGTTACGATGTGACTTTCCTCCAGATCATATCATCTCAGTTTATGCACTTTATGGCTCCTGAATAATCCATAACGGTATATCACGGTATAGAATACCACCTGTCATAGCAAAT
Organism: Notothenia coriiceps; assembly: GCF_000735185.1. NCBI lineage: Eukaryota > Metazoa > Chordata > Actinopteri > Perciformes > Nototheniidae > Notothenia > Notothenia coriiceps. The sequence goes on along the minus strand of NW_011367246.1, from coordinate 225,035 downwards.
TGCACTAGCCTGATAGGAAGCGTATTTCTGTGCGATTGTAAATAACATCCCCCGGTAGAGAGACAGGACAAGTACATGCATTTTTATCTCCATCCATAATTCATTAACAGATGTTGGCTTATACTGGTTTCCAGGTATCTGCAAGGATTCTGTGGAGATTGCAACATCCCTGTGGTTATTGGAGTCATTTACTCTGCTTCCTCAGTGGCGCAACAACCGCTTGGAGCACAACATCTAATAGCTGCCAGAATCACCGCTGAGAACATCCTTGTTTGGACGATTTATCATTTTTCTTTTAGCATTAATTCTATATATTCAGCTCCGCCATCCTTCTTCATTTGTTTCTTTGTTAAAAACAGAGAACAAAAGGGAGAAGTACAGCAGTGTGCTTGTGCAGCATTGCCGGGATTAATGAGAGCTGAGCAGACTGACGGTATCAAACTGTCCCTTAAGCAGCGACACAGCGAGATGTTGGCACGCTGCTGTCTTGTTTTAAAGAGTTTTTGTGTTAGAAGGGCTGGGGATGGCGCTGATAGTGAAGATCTGCGAAGACTAAGCCCGCAGTGACATAGTGTGTTGTTCTAGGCGAGCTCCTCCGAATCCATTTGAACGCCCACTCAGACACCTACGGGCTCATCCATAGCCAGATCAGGTCCAGCACTCAATCCATTACCTGCTGCTTGGAATGGATGGCGGCAGATCCGCGCGCTGAGGCCGCCATTATCAAAGAGAAATGGTGGGAGAGAGGGACGGGGAGAGATGGAGGGATAAACAAAAAGAGTGGCTGGGGTATAAAGGATGACAGCAAGAGAGACCAAAGGGTGGAGTGCAGTAAAATAGGGAGAGAAAGATGGATTAGTAGATTAGAAAAACACAGGAAAACATTTCAAAGAAACTCAGCTATAAAACCCAAATCCCTTTTTTCATTCACAGTCGTTTAAATTGTTTCGTGATCTTTTCATTTGGTTTGATATGTTTATTGAAAACGCTAGGATTTGGGGTATTAAGGAATGATAAATATTATCCTCCATGCTGTATGGCAGCTGGGCTGTATGGTGACATTATATTAAATGTGCTTATCCTGATGTCAACACTGTCTTAGTACACACAAATACTTTTCTAGATATGATGAACCAGACTCCCACGCAGCAGTTCTGACACACATGTAAGCTCCAGTATTAGTTCCCTTGTGATGCGCCACTTTAATCTGTGTTTGGCCAACTGTCTCTGTTCAGCGGCAAGCTATTACCTGAACTTGCAAAGTGGCTCAAATAAATGGGAATGAATTAAATAAAAATTGAGAAGCAACAGACATGGGGTCCCCGACTCTTCCTTTAAGGAGATTTTTAAAAGAGTGATATAAATGGTAGCTTGAATCCGACAAAAGTGTCTTTCTGCAAGGCAAGGACAGGGGAAGTCTCTCTTTAATTCTCCGTCCGTCTCTCCCTCTCCCCTCAGAGTTGCCATCCTCTGTCTTTTTTTCTCCAAGCCCTCCAATCCCTTCCCCTTGACTGCTCATGTCACATGGGATTATGGCCACATACACCACTGGATGTTTTTGTCGCAGAAAGACATTCACAGTGGCTGTAGAAAAATACTCAGCTTATACTTTCCCCTGGTTTGCTTGTTGAGACATCAGTTTTTGTTGTTTCCATTTTTGGAGCTGTTTTAGCAATTATGTTGCGTGATGGAAATGTCCACTTTTTTATTATTACAGAAAAAACAGCCCACCTGATATTTGGGTTTTGGGTTGAAACAACTCTAGGATCGCTAATAGAAAAGCAGTGAAATGCTCGGAGTGCTTTGGGATGGGTACGTAGATTAGATTTTGGCACAATTTTAAATGGGAACTGAATTCTTGATCGATTTAGCAGTGTAACAATGCACAAACCTCCTAATATTATTGTTCTAAACTACAGTTAACTCGGAGGAATATAAGGAACAAATAGAAGGATGAAAGAAAGCTGTAATGCAGCTAGCGTGCTAGACTCTGAAAAGCTCACTACTAATGGTTCACCAACAGCGTGAATACTTCATCATGCTTTCACTGGAACATTTGCTTGTTTTCCATCTGAGCTAGTATCAAAGCTAACTCAGCAAATCTAATGTAGTAAGTGGGGTGAAAAATAAAAACAGCATGTATGACTGACAGGTTCTTAAAGATGATAGAAATTGTTATTGAAAGACTAATGTTTGCCTGACTTAAAGGAGTTGTTGATCGTAACACTATAAAGGACTATATTTACACTGCAGGGTGAAAAGTGTGACAATCTGAAAAGCAGGATACATGCAAAGACAATATTAAAACCACTTGATCAATATAATAAAAGGCTACAGGTTATAAAGCAGTGTTTGATTGTGGGACAATATGAGGTCTAACAGCATGAGTTTCCAAGCCTGTTCGTCTTGTATTTCTGTAATTATGATAATGTGAGCACTTCTGTAGAGCTACCATGGTAATGGATATCTTCTTTTTGAAATGAACCCTATTTTTGGCGTGCCTGTAACAGATTCAGAAGTAATGTTATAATGTAGCTAGAAGAAAGGAAGACAGGGGGGTTCTAATAATGTCATAATTAGCCTGTATGCTTTGAATGCTTAATTTCAGTATATAATATGTCAAAGGAGACGGCTTGGAACTGCTCATCAGCAACGAAAAATCCTCTAAATCTTTATTAGCCCTCCTACAGGGGTCTTTCTATGCGATGGCTTGGCTTTGTCATTGATTGGTTTGAAGCAGATAATTAGCTTGCATCTCATCATTGCCACAACAACGTATTTACTCCCAAATAACAAGAGAAGACTGACATTATTAGGATTTTGCAACCCAGAGAGCTTGAGATCTGTTATTTACGAGTGTCAAATCGTTTATCTTTGTAGGGATACATGTACTAACTAAAAGGGCAATACTTGCAGACGTTTCCAGATGGGAAAAATACATCGTGTATCTGCCCCATTAATCGGATTTGCTCCAAAATGTGCTTGGTTCTTACTTGGCTAATGCTTAACCCTTCCATATAGTTTCATGAAAATCAGGCCAGTAGCAGTTATTCCATAATCCTCCTGAAAAACACAAACATAACTTTGGTTTAGATAAACGGGTTCTACAGGAAAATCAAGGTTTTAAAAAATGTTTTATTTTTGTCTAGCAATGTATTTAAGTCCCTATTTTCTGTCTTAAGACATTAAGGAGACAGAGCGTGGACCAATTGTAAGGATCTTAACCACTACACTATCTCTCTACACATGAAAATACTTACACATTGACCCATGGCAAGGATATAAAGTTATCAGACCTGAATATATGCTGTCAAAGGCAGAAAAGCTGAGGCCAAGCCCTGAGATTGTTCAGACCAATTCAATTACTCCGGGCCGTTGTCTAATGGAGAATGAACTAACCAGGCAAGGGGTTACTCTGGGATGGCTCTGCTGACGACTGCCTCTTGTCTACATGATCTAATTTACTAAGACACACAGCTATTGATTGGCTTCCGCATGCCAACGGAGGAAAACCTTTTTAGAAGCACTTTTACAGTGGCAGAGGCTAAATAAAAAGCTAAAGGCGAGCAAGGGCAAACATTAAAAGACACGCACACATACGGGCACGAGCACATGCACGCACAACAAGGTGAACACGGTACACAGTAATTTTCTTATCGCTGTAAGCCATGACGACAAAATTGGCTGGGGATTCAGCTACATGGGTCAATAAGTACAATCAATGTCGTCCACTGTGAGAAAAGAGAGAGGGAAAACAGATTTCTACATTTTCTTTAACTTCGACCTCTCTTATCTGTGGTCGAAGGAGTGGGTGAAAGGGCTAGCATTAGCAACAAAGCCCCATGAACACCTTGCATTCACTACAACAATATTTTGCTTACTGTCTCTCTCCTGCACAGCATCCCCCCCCCTCCCCACATCTAGCTCAAAGCTGTGGACTTATCTGGCGCTGCCTTGCTGTCAGCGAGAGTGCTCTATTTTGGGCTTTATCTTCAGCTGGGCCCGGACCGGAGCTCGTGGGTCTGAAGTTGAGTCGTGCACCGGGAGATAAGGCAGACAGGGACAGTGTAACCTGCACGTCTGTGGTCAAGGTGGGAATGGATGGATCCCGCTCCACGTCCAAACAGCTTCCTCTTAGTGCTCGATTGATCCGATCAGCATCACACAGCTGTGGAGGAAGGCTTACAAGTCTCTCTAAAGGCACTGTTTCTTTGAAAAGGCCAAGGGAAGATTTTTGGGAGCCTGCAGGTGTATTCTAACAGAAAAGTGTTATGCGGCGGTGAGTAATAATAACACATATCTAGCTGCACAATTGAATCTTCCTTCCAACAAGTCCTCCAACTCATACGACCAAATATGTCGTTTGTTCAAGCGCTTAATACGTCCTATAATTACGTTTTAAAGTGTTCGCCCTCTAGTGCTCCTGTTGAATGCAAACAAATAACCCTCTCTGTAAAATCCTAAATTGTAGGATAGTTTGGCGATTAAAATGTTTTTTGATTAGATTTCTAGCGAGAAGTGTATATTGCACTTTTATAAAACGGACAAGTCAAATCAAGCAATCTGATTGGTTCTTAGCCGTGATATACTGAGCGTATACCACGGGTAGAATTGTAAGTTACTTTTCACAACAAGTCAGTATCCCTCCGCGTCTGAGAAAAACAGTATACCGTTGGGCTGTTTGCTTTTCATACTGGAACAAGAAAGCAGCGGAGAAGTAACGGGGCAGAAGCCCTCCTTTTTGACGCAGCGGTCCAGACATAGACATCAAACGGCAAAACATATTCAGTGTGCAGTTCCTTTGGCATTAGGGCAGGGATATCTAGATACTTTTGAAGGTTTAACATAATGAATTGTGCTACTTTTAAAGCAAGCAACGATGTTTTCAAATCTGTAATCAAAGAGGTCCGCAAAAACGCTATCGCGTCGGGCCGAACCACGCCCCTTAGCTGTGATATAATGAGCATATACCACGGCCTGTCGTGAGCTATTGCTTAATTATAATCCACGTCCTATCGATATGTAGGATCTATAGTTTGATAGATATTACGAAGATGATTTGAGGTATGCGGCAGCCTCCATGTAAAGTTACGGGTTGAAAACAGTATTTCCGGTCTCGACGTTTTCATAATAAAACCAATGATCAAATGTTTTAACAGTGATATCTGCAGTACTCATCAACTAAAAAACATCAGTTTATCCTTGTTAATTATACGACACATATTGGTTTAAATTGTGTACAATGCTTTTGTGTTTTTCCTATAGGTTTTTCTCTTTCGATTCTGAGAGCCTGTGGCTGGACCCGTCCAATTCCAGTTTTGGAAAGTCTGCCGTAGTTCCATTCCATTTCATAGAGCTGTGACGCTCAGCGTAACCTTGTCGCACTGCCACTCCAACATCCAATGGCAGGGCTTGATGACTAATCACGGGGTTTGTAAAGCAAGGCGGATGTTGTAGTCCCAAACGATAGCTGGGGATTCTGGGTAGTGTAGTGTCTTTGGAAACTGTAGTGTCTAAACTCCGAAAAAACTATTTGTCTCTCTGAATCGAAGGTTAAAAACACAGCAACATTCTACACAATTTTAACCAATCAATATTGTGTAATTAACAAGGATAAACTGATGTTTTTTAGTGGATGAGTAATGCAGATATCACTGTGTATTTGACAGTGAAGGGAATATATCCGGTTTATTATAAAAACTTCGAGACCAGAAAAACAGTTTTCACCCACGCTAACTTTAAATGGAAACTGCATACACGTTATCCTGGCGAGACCTCAAATCATCTTCGTAATATCTATCAAACTATAGATCCTACACATCGACTGGATGTGGATTCTAAGAGTACAATATACACTTCTCGCCAGAAATCGAATCAAAAAGCATTTTAATGGCCAAACTATTCCACAATTTAGGATTGTCCAGAGAGGGTTATTTCTTATTTGTGAATAAACGTCCCTCCGGAGCGTTTGCAATGAACGGGCCGGGAACATGTTGTTTCTTACACGACCACTAGAGCACCTCTAGTGGTCGTGTAAGAAACAACATACACTTTGAAACGTGTCTATGGGTCGTAATAAGGGTATGAACAATCGGCCTATATGGTCGTTTTCTGTAGGCTGCCTCCTTCAGTATGAATTGAAATACAACATCAACGTTTCGCATTTATTTTCCAGAAAACATGCCTTAGTCTAGTTGGAAACCTGTTTTAAGTTAAAATTCAGAATGTTACATTCTCATTGTCTAGCCTCCATTTCAGAACAAACAATTTGTTCCAGTTCTTATAGGACATCCATGTCTTTGCTAAACCACTTACCTTGACTGTGATTTTCCAGTCATAGCTTAGCAACCGTAAATAGGCACAGCATGTTAATATGCTAAAGTGGTTTTCATGGTCTGCTAAGAGTAAATCTGCCAATAGTATGATTGTTAGGGCATATGTGATGTGTGAGAGGTGTAGAAATACCAAAAAAGAGAATGAGGCCAAGCAAAGGGTCAACTGTGGAGCCAAATAACTAAATGCAAAAAAAAAAAATTGATATGAGACCAGCAACATGTTCTAGCGACTATGCAAAAACTGACAGTTTAGCCGCTTAGAGGGATAACACAGGTAGTTCTGTCCGACAGCTGAATAAAGGAGCCGTAGATTGTATTTACGGCATAGGCCTACTTCTTAACGAAGCGCTCAACAGACCTTAAGGCTCTCTAAACTCTCCGCTTTCTTGTTTAACAAACTAAAATGATTAGCAGGTGCACCAGTGACAACCTAAACACATTCCTTGCCCCTACACCACAGAATGCAATACCACCACAAGAAGCTACATTTGCAGCGGCAGCTAAGCAAGAAATGGAAAAGGGAGAAGTCAAAATAGAAAAGTCCACGGAGCCACTCAGACAGCCTCAGCTTATAGCTTGCACAAACCAATGCAGTGAGACTACAGATGAGAATATGTCTGTCTGAGGAGGGGGGTGTGGCGGGGTGGAGCAGGGTGCCAGATAGAAAGATATAGAGGGAGAGAAACCAGATGAGACTAGTCAGAAATACTCAAGCTCTCTCCCACTGATCGACTCACTACCTCAGCCTGACAGTTTCATTTTCAAAGCCATTGTGTGCCAATGTGCCAATGCGCATTAACAGCCACTGCCTCCTGCTCTCCTAATGAAAACCTGAGCGGCAAGGAAACAGAATACCATCTCTGAGGCTTTGAGATTCACATATTTATTTAAGCATGTTTGTCCTTGCTTTAATTACCCTATCCTGAATTGTCACAAACATAATTCGGTTCGGCTCCACACCATGTTTTGAAAGCCAGAGTTATCGCTTCGTAAGCCAACATGACATCTCCCTTTGTCAACGCTCTGTCATCTCATACCTTGGAGGATTTTTTTTTCTTCACTGAAGGTAGTTGTTATTTTAGTCCAGATGACTCAATAATGCATGGGCTTTATTTTTCAGTGTTTGCTCAGTGGGTTCGATTAGGGACAGACGGCGTGCAATCAAAAAGCATACACTGAACTGAAAGAACTGACGCCTCATTGAACCAATTCAGTGTTCCCGGAGAAGTACCAAACAGAATCAAGCAAGTGTAAACCATCCAGGGAAGAAATCCCCCCCCCCATTTAGCCCAGGGCTCATTGTCTATGCTCTCAGTCTAAAATATAATGTGGAACAAATACAAAGCAGTGTAGCTCTATTTAAATCTGGAGGTTATTTAAGCTCTGTTATTGAGACTGGCAGGAAAACAGCTAATGCTAGACACTTTATACTCTTACATACTAGGTTCTAGCTTTCCAATGCTAATGGGACAAATGGGTCCAGTTTGAACACTAGCTGTTATTAAAAACAATTTAAAAGTTCACAAAATCACCATTACAATGATCCATTTCTATGCAACACTTCTTTAATTGAGCTAGTATTCCTTATGCTTGCACCATTTTTCACTAGTCATGGATTCAAGGATTGACATTCCGCAAAAACGCAATGCAGTTAGTCCTTTTATAGTTTAATACACAATTAAAAGACACAAGAAAACCCACAAGTTCATTCCTGTAATACATTTCAGGAGCAGGCTAGGTGGTGGAATAGCATCAACTGGGTTAGCTTAGCCAGCGTACCAGTTGATGAGTGTCAAAGGCCCTGTGTGCTACAGTGAAAAAGGCATAAAAGACAACAAATTAATTCAAAAGCTAAGCTACTGCCTGCCATATTCACATGCTTTGCTCTCCGTTGTGTATCTCAAGATGAAGAACTGCAGCTACAGGACATAGCTACCGCCCTGCTGTCTGAAACAGCGATTTAGTTGGCAGAAACTTTTCAGGGATAAGGTTTCAGTTCAGTGACAACATTGGCTAAGGAATGCAATTTATTCTGCGAAAATCCTGTCACTGCTGCTGCCTCTTTTACAAGCGAGTATGACAGGTAGGCTGGCTTCAGGAGAAAGCACAAGGATGTTTGCAGATTTGGGCTGTTACACAAGCACAGTGAAGTAACACTTTTTTGACCCATTATGTGTTGCATTTCCTTCAGTTTTTGCAAGGAAATGCTTAATTTCAGCAATGCCATCAGCCATGCTAATTCATAATTACATCTGGAAGCTTCCCAATTCAGCCGCGCTCGTCTCTTATTACCCACTGTGCAACGATTATGTTACACATCAATGAGGACTCTGTCTTTGCCACGCTGACCTCTTTATCTCATGTTAAGTCATGGAAAGGTTGAGCTGTTGTGCATTTCCAACAGCGTGTGGTGCTTTGAGGGTAACATTTTCTTTCAGCTAAAAGATGGCATGCTTCAAACTGACTTTCAATTGTTGCTAGGCAACCACAAGAGCCAAGACCAGCCCTACCCTGTCTGGTGCAATTACATTAAAAACAGTAGACGATTACATCTTTGTGTTTCGCTCACATGAATATAGGCTAATTCAATCCAACCTGCCAGGTGTTACCAAGGATTCAAACTTCTCTCTAATAAACTTGTTAAATATATCCTGTTTTTTTGTTCAAGTGTTAGCTATGTGAACATGCAATGCACCAGAATCAGATGTTTTTCTGATCCTTTATAATTGATCTCAGATGCTAAGTGTTTTTCCCGCTGTAACTGCCAAAGCCTTATCTGCAGGACACTCCTACATTATTATGCATGTATTATCCGGTCACCTCCATGTCAGGGAACAATGAGATCAGAGCTGTGGATGAGTAGGTAATCATATCAGTGACACACCATAGCCTTCAGCTGCCAAGCAAGCTCCTGACGGAACTGATTATATAAACATTAAAATCCCCCCCAGTATTTCGTGTAATGTTTCCCAACTAATCTCATACATGCAAGTTTCATTGTCTTCTGCCTTCACCTCTGTACATTTTCAGTCATTATACAGTATCACATATTACATGTTACATTTCAGGTGGTGGCTCCAACACTGTGGAACTCTCTCCCTATAGTCATCCGCTCTGCAGTCTCTGTAGAAGCTTTTTAAAAAACTACTGAAGACCTATCTTTTTACATTGGCTTTTATTTCTATTTGAAATGTGTGTGATGTGTCCTGTGTCAGTTCCTTTCAGAACTCCATGTTGTCTGTGTTTTGTTTTTATGTTGACCGTACATTTCTGCCTCATGTGGTTATTGTATTCATGTTTCTGTGGTCTTAACTTTAACTTTTGTTCTTACTTGGGAAGCATTTTGTGAAATCTATTTCTGTGAAAGGTGCTATAATACATAAACATATTATTATTATGCACATGGGTGAAATACAGTATTAACAAACTTCTTAATCAAACTAAATACTCAATTTAGCATTTTTCTTTGCTTCAAATACCTTTTGCAGACACTTTGTTATGTAATGTTTTGTGTATTAGTTCAGCAACATGCGAGCTATAGCTATAGAAAACAAAAGCCAAGCCACTTAGTTCTCTCGACCAATGCTGACCATCCAATGTCGGGTAGAAAGATGAACCTACTGGCTCACACCGCATCATTAGGCTCTGTAACATAGCAGCACACTACACGACATGTTACAAAAGACTCAGATGTAGATCGAATGTGACGTAGAAACAAGAAAGCATCTCTTTGTTCTTTTATCCGTCCACAAAACAATCAATCTGTAGCTGTTCATTTGCCAAAATAAAGGGAATTTGGCTGTTTTTAGCCTGCCCCTAAAGCTGATGTGACCCAGTGTTCATTGAAATAATTGGAGTCAGTGATCAAAATTTCGGATTTAGTTTGCGCAGAAATAGCTCTTGACCCTAGACATGCAGCGGATCTGCAGCACTGCTTTCTACCCATAGAGTGGCGAGGGAAGAACAAATAAAATAAGTAAATGTCCTTGCTGACAGACTGTAATAATAATGCCTACTTAGCTTGTCATACATAGCCTTTACTGTGTTATTGATGTAAAAAAAAAGACAACAAAGGACATCATCCAAAAGTCAAGTGCATTCACCTATCTATTTTTTAAAGACATTTATTATTTGTGATCTGAAGTACTGTATATGTACATTTGAAATGCCAAACGTGGCCATGCATGCACGGCCCCGTAACACAAGTTATATCATGTGTAATTACAGAGTGGCAATCTGATTGTTTAAATATGCATTCCCATTATGTTAGGCCATTGCTATGCAAACTCATGTGGTAACCAGAGAGCTGTGAGGGGGAGAGTAGTTTCTGTGGTAAGCAGGAAGGAAACCTCTGCAAGAAAACCCTTTTAGGAGTCATTTTTCAAACATCTACAAGGTGGCTGCATGGCTGGAGAGGATGTAGCTGGAGTGGCTTTTTTCAGCTGCTTTTCCTCTTGAGCTTGGGGCAAAACAGTTAAGTAACATCTTCCAAGAAGCAATGAGGAAGAGGTGCTTTTGTGCCCTATAGTCTCTCAGAATGTTTTTAGTTCACAGCTCTGTCACTTTGGTAAAAGAAAGATTTCTAATTTAGCAGTTTTTTCATTTTACGTCTAAAATCACTTTTTTTGCTTTGTTTCTAGGAGTGGCATGAATGCAAAAAGGTCCAACAATGAAAGCATAAGACAACTTAAACTCAAATGGATGATAGATTTGATATGAAAAGAAATCACATGGAGGTGACTTACAGTTCAGTGTGCTTGAACCTTAACAATCAGGTTGAGAAATGGACGATCATCCCGGGGCAAAACAGACGATCGCTCACATCTGCCCTCCTGATGTGGCCTTTTAAAACGTAGGCATAACATTTGTCAGGAAGGATTTAAGATTTTTCGATGGGCCCCATTTCCATAATTATAGAATTACATAATAAAAAAACGTAGAATAACAAGCGGAATCATCTGCATGTCGCATACACAAAGCCTCAAAAATATTTATCGTATATTCAATTTCAGGTATATGCAGCGAGTAGGTAATACAAGCAGAGTGCAATTCAATCAATAGCAGCTGTACAGTTCACACATATATCATGTAAACTACCAAAGCAGTGCTGTGATTTATTAGGGTGGCAGCTTTTCTGTTGCAATATGTGATGTAACTGAAAGCATTTTGCCCAGAGGGACCTGGGGCCCCGTGGCTGGAGGAATGGCTGCAGTGAGTCAGAAGTAAACAGGGCATGTGCTTCTGTTGTTGGGGACTATAATGATGATGCCTCTGTGCTGCTTTCTTTTTTTTTCTCCAGTTTTAAGGCCATTTTACTGCTCTATTTACACCGTACAAAAATGCAAAACGCATCAGGGACTACTCAACGCGCAGCCAGCAGGTACACCTCATCTCAATTAACATAATGGTTTTTTATACCGGAGATTTTTCCCCATCTAAGGCATAAGATATTAAAAGGTAAACACACACCATACCAAACATTGAAGGAACTGGTGTATGATAGACCTATAAATTGTGCAAATACCAACAGTGTAATCAGTTTTTGAGAAGAAAAGCTATTATAGCTACGCAGCAAATATAATTGTTCAAGAGGAAAATTCAATCCCTTGGACACAGAAGCTGGAAAATTACTTTTCACTGTCAACATGTTTACTGGGAAAGAAACATTTTCTGAAGGCAAGCTGCCGGGCCACTTTGTTCCAAAACATCACTGAAGAAAAAACTTCTAAAACAGTCATATTTTCCCCACCCGCAAGGATGAAGCACAGATTCTAAGATGGCAGATACATTTCGAAATGATGCCTGCAGATATGCATCCATAGAAAGCTAAGAAAAAAAAGTCTCATGGGAATTGATGCACCTAAGCTTATTCTCTTGATCAAAGTGTTATCTACACAGGCAAACAAAAATACAGCAGCACATAATGAACACATTGGAATAATACTTTACCATTCAGCACTTGCTCATAGCCAAATGAAATCCAACAATTTTGGGCAGTGCAGAAAATGTTTGATTTGTTACAGCAGGTTATCTTTATAATTAGCACAAAGTCAGATGAATCATTCTGTTCCCACACGCACGCAGAGATAACAGAAACAGTCAAATATACTCTCCTGAAAGTGATTTCAAACACAAACCCAGCAGAGCCATTTAATCCTGAGCCAAAACAGCCAGTACGCTGAGGTGAGTGTTTCTCGTGTTTCCAAGGCAACTTAAATCAGTAGATTTTCTTCTAAGTGATGCGCTCACATGCAGGAAAACTCTTCAAAGCAATGACACTACATTGCAAACAAGGTAATTAACTGATGCATTTGGAGCCACTGCGAGAAAATAAAGATGTGGATAAAACAACGAATGGACAACAGAAGTGCAGGTGACACGTCTATCAGTCAAGCCAGGTATCATCAATCAGCTGCTCTACAAATTAAGATGGATGCAACAAATGTGCTTTGATTTTGTACCACAAATTGAGAATAAATGCTTGAAATGTGCAGGTTAGAAATAGTTGGCTATCACCTTCTCAAGGCCCCATTATTAGGTGGTTATTACATCAGCCATCGCGCACGCATCCATTCATTACCTGTCACCTATGTAAATATGGCAAATTAAGAATTCACTGTGCATTAATTCTCCCCTCAGCCTCTCCGCCTGAGAGATGGAGGGTTCTGTTTTTCCTCCTGCTCGCCTCTCTTCTGTTCTAATATCATAAACGGCAGAGACACGGATGAAGAGGAGAGGAGGGGGGAGGGGGAGGGGAGAGCTCGCTAGACCGAGCCTTTGTGAGCATGACGGGCCTGACTCACAAGAATGAGACGAGAATTAGATGTTTCCAAAAATAAAGGAGGGAGGGAAGTACACAGAGAGAGAGAGAGAGAGAGAGAGAGAGAGAGAGAGAGAGAGAGAGTGTGTGTGTGTGTGTGTGTGTGTGTGTGTGTGTGTGTGTGTGTGTGTGTGTGTGTGTGTGTGTGTGTGTGTGCTGAACAAGCTGGAACACAAGAAAAACGAGTGGATTAACTCCCTCCCATCCCCCCCACCCGCGCCTCCCTTTTCCAAAAAACCCGTGGATTTATCACAAAACATGTCGAATTAGCGGGAACAAATCGCCTGTTTAAACACCCCTAAACACTTTCCCCAATTGCCATGACGCAAAAAAAACAAGATAAATAAATAATCTTCAGAAAGACATAATTAAAAGCTGGATCTAAGCTTTATTCCGAACGCATGTTTGCATACCACATCAAATTCCTCTCTAATATTTATTTTCTCTGCCCCTCTGGGCGCGGTTGAGGCTCACTGTGAGCAGATGTGAGCAGCTGGTTGCATGCTGTAAATAGGCAACATAATGTACATGTTTCGCTTTCCATCACGACAGATTGCCCTCCGCAAATACAGAGCTATGAGAACATGGTGGAGTCAGCCTCCTTGCTGCGGAGCATAATACTCTGAAAGCCCCTATAAGCCTGATAGCATCTTCTGAATATTTTAGTCTGTTAGGAAACTGTTTGCACTGCTTGCTAGTTTTGTCAGTTTTATCCTACAAGCTTGGTCTAATTTGGGTGAAATAAAAGGAGCCGCCTGCTCATTGGGGAGAGGTGTTTTTCAGTCAGATGTTTCCAACACCAGCCACCATAGTCCTTTCATTTTCATGTGACCCACATATTTCTTCACCCTAGGTACGTCATCAGATCTCCTCATTTCAGACTGCATGTGTGGGGTCGATTAGATGATTATCTTAACTTGCACAGAGACACAGACAGCAGGGGACCACTTGGCTCGCGATTGGTTAACCTCCCTAAATCTGGAGTTCTGAGCCCAAAAACCATCCTTAATCATACTCATTATCAGGCAGTAAGAAAGATGGCCAAGATGTTTATGCTGATAAATTGTGTCAAGCGCATTGATTACCCGTCAGGACTCGGGCGGCATGGCATCATGGGACTCTTTAATCTAGCACGAAAGACACGGGTAATCCTAGTTGGAGGATTACACGCGACCAGTACTCTCTCTTCGCATATCCCAACTTCAGTGTGCTTAAGTACTAACCCTACCAAGCTAGATCTATCCTCCTTCACTCATCCTGAGTCTTAGCAGCGAAGGGACGTGTTTACTCTCGACTCCAACAGCAACCAAGAGGATTTAACGGTAAAGAAACACAACCTACGCAAGCTTACATCCTGACCTGCACCCCTGAACGCACTCAAACCATTGCATTCCTAGCATGATGGCGTTACGACGCAGCGTTTACATTCCTATAAACAGCCCAGTTCTGCCTGCTGTGTACTGTGACAGAATGTACACAATGTAGCTACAGATATCAGAACATTGTTTCCACATTTCTGTGCAGCTGTGACAAACACAAACATGTAAGCCACTTGTAATCCTGCAGCATCACAACAGCTTCTGTTGTGGTAGAACAACAGAAACAGAAGCTTTATAAGAACAAGGAAACCTAGTATTTGGTTAGCTTTAAGAAAGATTTTCACATTTTGGATATATGCCAATTTCTTTCTCTCATGTGTGTATGAAGATGTAGCGAGCAGCCAGTTAGCGTTGAAACAAGAAGAAACAGCTATCCTGATTCTGTACAGAGGTATCAAAACCTGCCTACAAGCACCCTCAATCTCCGTTATTTATGACAAAAAACTAATTCGACAATACTGGGGTAGCGCCCACCAGGGAGCCATGCTCGCATCCATGCCTTTATCGTCTAATTTTCGAAATCAACATTGTGTTGAATTGAAAGGGTAAAGAGGCAGAACACAATATAAAACAGGGGATCCAGGCATAACAGTATAAACAAAAAGACAAGCTATATTAAATAAAAGCTGTTACAAATAAACAGTAAAAGACTGGAGGGGTAGGCAGAGTCAAACAAAAGAAAAAGTAGCAAACCGGGAAGACTGGAGGAGGACACAGGAGACAGGAGTGAAGACGAGGGATATCGAGAAATATGCAAACAAGAAACCAGGAAGCAAACCAAGGAAGCAGTGACCATGAACTGAGAAAGAACACAAGGGAAGACAGGCCTAGAAACACAGAAGACCCAGGTTGCGGTCGAATAGTCAGTTTTGCTTAGGAACCTTCCTAACGGAGTGAAATGACCCGGAAGTCCCTCAGTGGCAGCCATGATAAGAGCCGTTCGAATTCTCTAGATGATAGGAAAGGAGGTTTCAAACTTCCTTTATAACCTCCTTTAGCTTAGGAACCACTGGACCTCCCTTTACGAAAGCAAAGGAGAAAATGCTGCCCCACAATGCCTTGCGGCCGCAGCATTTGCCGTCACACAACAGTCGGCCGTTCACGGAAACAACCGATTATGACCGAGAAATGATATCATGAACGTTACGGTGCTTATTAAGCATTTTAAAACTAACTTGCCAAAGTGCTTTGTTTTGAACGTTCATCAGTATTATAATCAAAAAGAGAAATATGAACGTTAGTTTTTACTGAAATGATTAAATAAAGTCAACATTTCAGTCTTTACTGAGCTGTGTGGGGTTTAGTTCAACTTTTAAAAGATGTTTGAATGGTGATATACACAGTGATAGATGTTAAGGACTAACGTTTATAATAAATACATTTGTATTGATTTTAAGATCTTTTCATAGTTCATACAATCATACGTATTGGGATCATTTGTAATAATGTGGACCGGAGGGAGAGGGTGACTAGCATAAGTTTGACTTTCCTTTTTTATTTCAATTCCAACTTTAGTCATGAATAATGTGTTTCTCTGTTGTCCACGTTCATAAAGCATAAAGCAACAGCATCAGACATGGGCGCGGGAAGGGAGGTGCTGAGGGCGCTGCAGCACTCCCTAGCGGCAGTCAGGGGGTGCGGAGCTCCCCTGTATGAATTATTATTTGACTGTTATTGCTGCTCCCGCTGTGCATAATCTGTGTAATATGCAGTGTTGGGCAAGTTACTTTTAAAAAGTAACTGTTTTTTTCTGACTAGCTCTCTGAAGGCGACAGACTTGACTGTTGCGATGGGCAGCATGTCCTCAAAAACATACCTGGCAATCTATTTAGTTGACTCTGGGTGTGGCGATTTGAAAGAATCGTTTTTTGGCTGTTTAGATGGTGTTGCTCCATCTGGGTCACTTCCGGTGGTTGAGACGGTGGGGTCTTTGGCGACTTCAGGAGATCGGCATTGCTGTTATTCGATGTGGACAATGCTTTCTGTCCTGCACACAGTTTACATTTGACCGTAATATTTTGTCGATCTACGGTGTTCCGGTGAGGGTTTTTAGGAATTACAGTACTTGACGTCCCCATTTCACCGATTAAAAAAATCTCCACCCCTCGCTGGAGTGCGAGGTAGATCCCCCCCCAGGCCCCCACGAGGGGGCCCCTTCTAAAAAAATTTTAACTTCATTTTCGTAGTTAGACCAAAGTGAACACTCGTTGTAATCTCTAGATACCTTGTAGGAGTTGTGGTCTACTTGTGTTGACATTGTTACACAGAAAAGAAATACCTATAAATGTTTAGTGAGGGGAAAAGTTTTGACATAAGAACAAATGACGGTATGTGCATATCATAAGTATTGATAAAATGGAAATAGAGAATAAAAAAAATATTGATATTACCTAGTATAAACATTCCACAGTCTCCTTTATTAGAAAAACTTATTAACACTGGGTTTGGTCAAACTCCTGGGTGACTCTATTGAATCATGATTTCAATTGATAGATTTGTGAGTCTCAGGAAATCGAGTACAAAAAGTTATCACCCCCGGGGCTGGGGGGCCCTCGGCGGTCCCCCGCGTTCCCCCAGTGCGTTTCAACTCCCTTTCACCTTAGTAAAAAAAAAAATTAATGTAAAAAAAACCTAAACATAAATTATTGACGTATAGATAGTTACTATACACAGAGGCAAACTACGGTTGAATTAATAAAAATGAATAGTATATATATATAATAATAAAAACAAAAAAGTGTGATGGCGGGAAGTTCGGTTAGTCTTAACTCGACCGGCGAATGACTTCTCACTTTTGACTCATAGTACGAGTCCGAAAACTCGTTCACTCTCGATCACTTATAAAGCGAGACGTCGACCTACTCTCGTGCCTACGATCGTAACATACGTTTATAACTACAAATATATTACTTAATTTATACAAATAAAATTATAATGACAATTATATATATATTATAATAATTCCGTATTCTCGAAAGTTTTTTACGATTTTTATAATACCAATTAGAAGTATAATGGTAAGTTTTAATTTATTTAATTTTCTGTTCTTAGTTAATTTTTTTCGAAAATTTTATACAAGTGACAACTATAATGAAATTATAACCTAATTCTTACGTGTTAGTTCATGTACTTACTGTTTGTTTTCTATTTATGGTTAAAGAAAATCCTTCTTATTGACTAATAATTAGTGTTTATATATAATTCTTTTACATAATTCGACATATAATTAAACAGTATACATAGGTAGTATTACATGGTAGTAACGTTTTTAAGTAAAGTTTTTGGAATACAGGCAATCACGTCGATCGATTGGTATACGATTGTTGTGCCAGGGACGACGACCGTGCAGCAAGGAGAGAGAGAGAGAGAGAGAGAGAGAGAGAGAGAGAGAGAGAGAGAGAGAGAGAGAGAGAGAGAGAGAGAGACGGAGAGAGCAAGAGAGGAGAGAGAGTAGAGAGAGGAGAGAGTGTGTTGTGTGATTTTAGCGATAGGCGGTGTGTGTGGTGTGTCCTCGGCTCGACTTACTGTGGTTCGTGTGATATAAAATACAAGGTACCGTTGGAGAGACTAACAGACCAACAGAACGACCAACGTAAGTGACTTGTGTTCTTTAATGTTGGACCGCAGGAGAGATCACGTACTACTCAACTGCATTTCGTGACAATTACATAATATAATACTCCATTTAACAGGGCCCCGATGTCTATTTTTGTAAGCCCCCGTCCGGTTTTTAATAAATGGTTGTTGTTACACCTTAAATAACGATTTACTAATGGTCACAACCCTACAACGCAATGACATTGCGTTGATGAAAACGCCATTGATTATCGCAATGATCAATGGATAAAAGGGTAATTCATTGGCGCAATATCAATGACACTAAATTTACCCACGCAATGACGCAATGTAATACACTACCTTGACTTGGCTTAGAGGGACGCCTACATTAAAAGTCCGCTTATGCCGCTACAGGAGAGTGTCGTGGTACCTTTTCACTTTCATTGGTCTCTCCTAACTACTAACCAATTGCGCCCTATTGTAAGGTCCATTCGGTTAGTCTCTGTCCTCAATTCGCCAAGAACGGAATACCCCTTTTATGTGTGTGCTGAACGATTAACGATTGTGTGTGTGTGTTCCGTTGCGAGTGGCGGTCGTGTGTGGTTACGTCTACGTTCATAACGCTCTCCGTCGTCGCGTAAATGTTGTACTCTATATTGGGTTATAAAAGTTAAACACCCCTATTTC
>NW_011367246.1:203318-206211 GCF_000735185.1 Notothenia coriiceps | reverse complement strand
TGTTCTGTGTGTGTGTTTATTATAACAACTTTTTTTTACTGTCATATTAGTATTGTATAACTGTTTACTTGATTCTCTTATTTTTCTATAACTATAATGATCATATAAAGATGTGCCTTTACCTCACTAGTTGGAGAAAAAGCTTCTTATATTCGTTAGCATAGCTAGCTAATCAGATGCAACAAAACGTTATTGACTGTATGATCAGTATGACAGATGAACAGATCGCCACTGGGCTTTCAACTAAAGACACAGCCACGCAAAAACTGCGGCATGTGTACAGCTCCTTATGGGTATTGCAATTTGTGAAGTCCCGGCCCGGAGCCGCGTTCTGATGCTCTCCGTTAGAACTACACTCCAGTCAGACGAGACATATACCACGTGATGACACGTTAGGCTCGTGTTGTGTTCAAGGACCCTGACCTTGGCCAGGAAAAACAAGCTTGTTTAATTATTTTGCGGTCTAGATTTCTTGAATTTTTTTCTTTTTTGCGTGTGTTTATAAATTACCTCGAGGGCCGTACCAAATGGTCTCGCGGGCCGTATACGGCCCGGAGGCCAGAGGTTCCCCACCCCTGATCTAAAGCATCCGTTTGCAATATGAAGTCTTTAGCAAAATCAGGACTACACAAAACAGGGTTCTTACTCAGTGCATCCTTGAGGTCATTAAAAGCAGACTCCGCCTCCTCACTCCACTGCGCCCAAGTTGGGCCCATCCGCTTAGCCATATATGTTAGAACAGCAGCACAAAAGGAATAGTTAGGCACAAATCGACGTTAGCAACCTGACATTCTCAGGAATTCCCAGCTGGGTCTTTGTCTGTGGAGGCTGACAGGACTGGATGGCTAGTAGTTTGTGGGTCTGGGGTTTGATAACTCCGTTGCCAATAATATAACCAAGATATTCCGTCTCAGTCCTGCAAAACTGGCACTTCAAGGAGTTGACAGTCAATCCAGCCTCCTTTAGACGTCCAATGACTGCCTTCAGATGGTCCAAATGATCCTCCGGTGTAGCACTGTGAATGACAATATCATCAAGATATGCTGCAACAAAATCTGACAATCCCAACAATACCTGATCCATTAATCTTTGGAACGTAGCTGGAGCGCCGTGCAGTCCAAAAGGCATTACGGTGAACTGGTACAGACCCCATGGTGTACGGAAGGCTGTTAACTCACGGGACTGGGGAGTTGTTAGAAACTTTGATTTGCCCAACCGATCAATGTGTTCATCAATGCGAGGAACTGGATAGGAATCAAACTCAGAAATTGCATTCAGATAACGGAAGTCTGTGCAAAACTTATGGTGTCATCCTTCTTTGGTACCAATACAATGGTGTTGCACCCATGGGCGCGGGAAGGGGGGTGCTGAGGGCGCTGCAGCACCCCCTAGCGGCAGGCAGGGGGTGCGGAGCTCCCCTGTATGAATTATTATTTGACTGTTATTGCTGCTCCCGCTGTGCATAATCTGTGTAATATGCAGTGTTGGGCAAGTTACGATTTAAAAATAGTTTTTTGGCTGTTTAGATGGTGTTGCTCCATCTGGGTCACTGCCGGTGGTTGAGATGGTGGGGTCTTTGGCGACTAGTTTTAGTTTTATATGTGTTAGCATTAGCAAGTGTTCGTGTGTGTATTTTCCCCATAAGGCAAGACCCGCCCAACTCTGTCTCTGATTGGCTTACCCTGAAATGTTACCCCGCGTTAACCAATCATCACTCCTCTCTGGTTACTTTCACTTTTCCATGGTACTGTGAGAGGACATCGCTGTATTCGCCTGTAAGTTACATCCGCAGGGAGATTCGGTTCAGTTCCATCCCATAATGTAACGCAGTAACGCACCCATTTAAATCACAGTAACTATAACGGCGTTACTTAACGGGAATAGGTAACTAGTAACGCCATTAGTTGCTGCAAAAAAGTAGTTGCGTTACTTTAACGCGTTAGTCCCAACACTGGTAATTAGTCCTAATTTCCTTGGAGGGAGAGGTGCTCAATGACTGAGATGTCCTAATTTTAATTTGTAAAACGTGCAAATAAATAAAAAGGTATTTTTAAACTTGGATATCTCTGACTGCTTATTCCTTGCTTTTGACAAGTTCATAACATCTCTTTACCTGTCATTTCAAGCATGCAGCCAGCAGGGGGTGTCACAGAGTATTTGGGGTGGGCGGATCTGGGCTGGCTTGAATTGATCTAAGGGGCTCTGATCCGATTGGATGACAGGCTCCGGTCCCCCAACTGAGACCTTCTCAACCCAGAAGATCCGAAGGGGTTAACTGATAAATGTTCTTCTCCCTGCATGTTCCAAAATTCTGACCAATGGCTGTCCAGGGTTCTCCCTGCATGTTCCAAAATTCTGACCAATGCGAGGCCAGATAGGTTCCATTATAGAGAATCAAACTTTTGGCGTCCAATGGGTGAGCCGGATTTCATTCCGACATTAGTCATACTGAGTTCACCGTGGTGTTTGTACGGTACTTTGTGAACCGCTGAGTGTGTTTTCCTTTAGCTAGCGGGACGCTACGGAGCACAGCTATCCGCTCTCTGAAGCTTTTAGAGCCGACAGCTCCAGCTGACTCCAGCTGAACAGAGACTCCAGCTAAACAAAGAGGGAGAGGCCTTTAAATGGGCTTTCTGTGTGTGTGTGTGTGTGTGTGTGTGCGCGCGCGCGTGCGTGCGTGCGTGCGTGTGTGTGTGTGTGTGTGTGTGTGTGTGTGTGTGTGTGTGTGTGTGTGTGTGTGTGTGTGTGCGTGTGTGTGTGTGTGTTATGTGTGTGTGTGTGTGTGTGTGTGTGTGTGTGTGTGTGTGTGGGTGTGTTTTATATTTTATTTTATTCTGTGTTCTTCATTCTATTGAATGTTAAACACCTGGCAAGGTCGGAGATCAGTGGGCGG
>NW_011367246.1:197416-203278 GCF_000735185.1 Notothenia coriiceps | reverse complement strand
GTATTGCGTGTTCCAGGTGTGATCCATGTGGGGGGAGGGGCACATAAGGGCGGGAAATGTGTCAAATTGTTCTGTCGTCTGTGTGTGTGTGCGTGCGTGCGTGCGTGCGTGCGTGCGTGCGTGTGTGTGTGTGTGTGTGTGTGTTTTATCTGATCCGGATGGTTACTAATTCCTTTTCTTTATGGCGGTCATTTCTGACCGGGAACACCATGGGTGTTACGAAGTTGACTAAATCATCCAAAATTCAAAGAAAGTGGTGATCAGCAATTTTATATGTTCAAATGTCTACTGTGAAGGATATCATGAAGCCTTAATGCAATCGAATCTAAAACAAAAAAGTTATGATTGATGAAAGTAGTAAATCGGTCAGATTTGACCCGAAGACAACAGGAGGGTTAATAAGTAATCAGATGTAACCTTTGAAAGGAGCTAAGCTAACTTTTCCTACCTTCACCCTAAGCTAATTTAGCTAGCTGATGGGGGTAAATGAATATCTAGCATACAGCCATGATAGTGATATCAATCTTCTTATGAAACTACTGCTTTAAACAAAAACAGTGCAAAGTAGAAAGAAAAGTACATTTTGTTCACTCAAATCTATCAATGCTACTAAGATAGCATCATACAAATAAGCAGCTGTAACATTTAATGTAAAACCCTCAGTTGCCTTCTACTGCATACAGATGTGACACCAAAGATAAAACAAATTAGATATCAATCAAATGTAAAGAAGTGGGTTTAAAGGGGGTTGTCAGTAGATTTTGTGACCTTTGAAAGGAGCTAAACTAGCATTTCCCCCCTTTCCCCCCTAAACTAAGTTAGCTAGATAACAGTGGTAGATTAAGCATAGCCTACAGACATGAAAGTGATATCAATCATCTGATGAAACTATTGCATTCAAGCAAACAGTACAATGTCAAAAAAGTACATTTGTTCATTATCCAGATACACAAATACTTAGTCATGCCTAACAACTGTCATACTTCATTAATGATTTTCAGAAAGCTATCATTTAGAACCCTTCATCTAGCAATATGGTGAGATAGCATCAACCAAATAAGCAGCTGTAACATATAACGTAAAGACGATGTGAAAAACGTCAGAGGTACCTTTTTATGCATACAGGTGTGTCACTAAAAATAGAACTAAGAATTTGCTCGAAGCCAAATTTCCACAGAAATTATCCTTCCCCTGGATCTCACATTACAGCAGAGAGAGAAAAAAATACTGTTTAAAAATGCAGGACGGAACCTTTGAAGCTCCATCCGCAATTGAATCAGTTAATATTTAAAGCAAGGATATTCTTTATATAAGGCATGTGCACGGGCGGAAATGAAGACTTAAAGACTGGGATATTATGAGGAGGAATGTTTTATCCACTTGCACATTTTTATCAGACATTATAATCATTGGTATTCAGACGCCTGAACTGCCTTTAATAGCTCGTCAGACATAAATATGTAAACTTTTTTTTAAGGATCGCCCTCCTCAGGGAACAGAAATCATCTTGGTTTTTTATTGGATCTTCTATCCTCTTGTATCTTTACCCAAAACCACATTCTCCCTTCATTACCATGGGTACATATTGTATTACGAGACTATAATGCAGTCAAATGCAGATGTTGTGACTAAATGCATCATCCAATTCTCCGTATGCCTGTCCAATGCTTATTTATAAAAGGATATGCTCACATTGTCCAAGATGTTTTAGCGACATTTGACATCCTTTCATTTTCAAAAGCAATTTCAAATAATACCCAGACATGTATTTATAATAGCAACGCTGGATTATGCATGAACAGAGAGCAGGACAGAATGAAACTCTTAACAGCGGGAAATAAAAACAAAAATCATATGACATTTGAGTAACACCTACACATGTAGACACACGGTCACACATTTTGTGATCCTCGCATTATCATAACCATTTTACAATTTGCTGAGGCACATTATCCATAAAGCTGCAAACCCATTAGAGAGGAGAGTACCGCAGCTCTGCACTTTGATGACAGCAAACCATGAAGTCTGCTTCACAGCCCGTTCCGACACACTATTAGTGGATTGACCTGTGAGTGAGGACGAACACAAATGCATGAAAAACGTGCAGCCACACACACAGTCACGAAACCATTTGACCGAACGCCCCACGGAAAATCGCTCAAAACACATTGTAGGTAAATGTCACTTTCACAAAACAAAATTACCGCCCTGGAGAAATTATGCCAAACATAGTAATTTTCCAGCTCCAGCAGTCACACAAACAAATATGCAGAGTAGGGCGATGACAACACAGAAAGCAATTATTCATTTATCCTGAGTAGCTTGTCAGAAGATTACGTCGTCCACTCCGTTCCATTCAAGGCAGATTTTCATATTTGAGTGCTTCTCGGCACAGGCCCGTAGCGCACTTTAATTAAGCTTTGGCGTACATCGTATACATTAAATATAAAATGCTTAAGAATGCAGAAAGGCTTCATATTAGATTTTGAGAAAAAAAGCCAGTCAACAGATGGTATTTACTCAAATTATAGACAGCAAATGAGTGTTACGGTGAGATGCTTTTTTTTCAGAACCCATTGGCAGTCCATTAAAAAACTGATATTGTGTGCGCAAATCCGCTGAGATACAATGAGAGTGACATGGAATTAAGGGTTGTTATGTTCTTCATTGGCAGCCAAAATCCAATAGAGAAGTCTTCTGATCGTTAAATGAAAAGTATCTCCAGTAATTGCTTCACTACAAAATGATTTAGCTTTTTTCCATGATCTGAACACAAGTGCAAAAGAAGCAATTCCAGTGAGTCAGATGGTGCAGCAGACTACAGATTCCTAATCGCTTTGATTATGAACAATATGCTTCTCCATGTTTCTCAGGAGACGTTCTACCTCTGAGGGGAAAAGAGAGTTCAATGTAAGAGCTTGTCTGCCAGAACGAAGAGCTTTAAAGACGACCACCTCTGCCTGTCATCTTCCCTCAGACGTGGAGAGTAACAGAATTACTGGGGCACGCAAATGAACGAGGAAATGGGCCAGTGCTTGACAGTGACACAGTTTGTGATTTGCATATGCTAAATGAGGCTAAAATATACACAAGTGAGGTATTAGTTCCTGCTTCACACTCAAGTAGCACAGTTTTAGTCCCAGTATAGAGATTAAATCCCGCAAAATATAATTTTTCTCATCATCAACTGCCCCTTGAATCAATCTCACAAAACACAGTACAGATTTTATGATGAAATAATGGGAAAAAAAGTATTAAAAACCAAACCAATAACATTTCCTGATTTCCTTAAATGTCAATAAATACTTTCAAAACATCTGAATTGGCTCTTCTTGGTCCAAATTAGAATGATGTCCAAAATAAAACAGTAATTGCCAACATCGTAATGAAAATGGATCCCTAATAGATCTTTCTCATCAGCAGAACCTGCATGCCATTACCTGGAGTGTTTACAAGCCATTGCAGCATCATATTTTTTGTGTGTTTTCAGGCACGTAAGCCAAGTCTGATTTCTTATGTCAGGAGGGGATACAATAGGAGAACATTTTGGTTAAAAAGCAAATCTTGTATTATACAGTTCTGATGGGAAATACCACTCAATTTAAGAATAAGCATGCTTTGATCTTGTGGTATTTATGATCATGGGTTTAATACATTTTTTGTTTAATGATAGGGGCACTGATGGATTTTTGTATTCCCCTTTTTACCGAGTGGAACAGATGAAAATAAATAAACATGGATATGGACACATTTTTTATAAATGTGTCATTTATGGCATTTAGACGGCACATTTATTATAATTATTATTTTTAAGGGCCTTATTATGCTTTTGTTAGTTTTTTTCCTTTCCTGAAGTGTTATATTGGTTTTTGTGAATGTAAAAATTCTGCAAAAGCTAAAATCCAAAGTACTATTGGCTTGCGCTCCAAAACATTTTAAATGATTGGTCAACAGTTTAAAAGATGTCCCGCTAAATAGCCAATCAGAGCGGACTGGGCTCTGGTTTCAGACAGAGGGTGAAAAGAGGTGCTGCAGCACAGGCAGTATGAGAAAAATAAAGACCTTTTTGAACATTAAGGCATGGAGACATGTCACAGTACACACACAAAATACATATATGGACATTATATGTACTCTTTAAAGGGAATATGCATCTGAGAAATTGAACTTCATTTGCCCATATTTCCATGCTTCTCATTTCCAAATTTTCCCAATTCTTGTTCAGTGCAGCTGAACACCAATGTGACCTTAAAAAAGGGAATGGGACAAACCACCATGTCATTTGTGGCTATGGGGCTCAGAGCAAGGGTATTTATGAATCGAGAGTTCTCGCATATATTATATCTGAAATTCAGTGGTATTCCCCTTTAACACAGAATGAGGAAGTGTGACTGTGTGACTGTGCCCAAGGATATGTGCATATTCATGGAGATTATTCCCAAGAAATGTCAAACACAATTCACATTCAATGACAAGGATTGCATATATTCCGTCTCTAAAAGCTGTTCCAACGACTCAAATGACAGATACGATTATCTTCGAAATAGGACACATTTAAACATTTGATCACACTTCACACAGAAGAGAGCGTTATCACAAATGACACAGAAAACCTTGAAGCAATACCAACCTCCATTAGTAGCTTAGGTTCAAAATATGGACATTTCATCAGTGGTTTTACAATATTTAGCAATCAAAATATAATCATTTTTGCAAGGACATTTTAGACCTGCAGGAAGATGAATCATAAGCAACCTTTTTAAAACACTTCCATGGATGCCCCTATTCTCAAAGGGTTTTGCAGATGTTTTCCAGCTGTTAGCGTGACCATACAGAATGACCTTAACCCAATGAGGGATTAAAAACAAATGTTGTAAAATGGAAACTTTTTATTTTCAAAAAGCAACAGATTACACAGTTAACTTTCAGCAAATGCAATCCTAACTGAAACTGTACTCACATTCGGGACTTCAAAAATGAAAGACTCACATACTTACACACACATCTATCTATAATATACAAAAAAAGAATACATAATAAATATTAAAATGGCCACAAGAGAAAAAAGTAAGTCATTGAAAACAATCAGTTTAGAGAGCAAATGTAGGGAAAGTAGAAACAAGACGGTGTGCCTTAAATGTCTTTTTTTGTATTTTTTTTTTGTTTTACATTTTTTACAAATTGTGCAAGATTTCATACTAAGGCTCTGGTCTTGAAGTGACTGTTGTTTGATTCACACAGCACACACACTCTGAAACACACGCACATGCACCCACACACACATACACACACACACACACACACACACACACACACACACCCTGTGCTCTGAGCACTCTGTGGGGTGTAGCAAACCATTGCAGAATAAAAATGGGCTGCTCAGTGTATGGCCTGTGATGCTCATGGGAGTGGACTAGCTTTTAAAAAAATGGACATGCACTTCACATCGATGTGAAAAAAACCTCCCCTCGCATCTAAAAAAAACAGCTTTTTAGGAGTGAATTAAATAAAAATAAATAAATAAAATCCCAACAACCAAGAAACGTGACAATATCATAACCATTAAGGCAAGAACACCCGGAGTGGCATCGGCAATACTGTAACAATATGATAGTGTTTAGGTACATGGATATGATGACACATTTAACTTTTTTCTTCAATGTATTTTTTGAGCACACGTTTGTTCGTAAAAGCAACTTTTTTTTTCAAAATCCAAACATCATTTCATCTTCTTTTTTCTTTTTTTTGCAAAAAGGTGATAAGAACAAAATAACAATGCCAGACACTAGGGACATTATGGATCGTAAAACTACAAGAAATTATTTCTAGTTTTAAGTTGCAACTTCAAAAACCACAGA
The DNA here is from genome assembly GCF_000735185.1 of Notothenia coriiceps. NCBI lineage: Eukaryota > Metazoa > Chordata > Actinopteri > Perciformes > Nototheniidae > Notothenia > Notothenia coriiceps. The sequence continues at coordinate 197,420 of NW_011367246.1, read as the reverse complement.
TTTG